>NC_141876.1:440530-743560 GCF_056163025.1 Triticum urartu | reverse complement strand
GCTCCTTGCTTGCGAGTACTTTGGATGAGTACTCACGCTTGCTTTCTCCCTCTTTTCCCACTATCCCTTCTACCTGGTTGTCGCAACCAGATGTTGGAGCCCAGGAGCCAGACGCCACGACCAACTTGTGATGCCCCCGATTTAATCGTACACTAATCATACACGCAAACGTGTACGATCAAGATCAGGGACTCACGGGAAGATATCACAACACAACTCTACAAATAAAATAAGTCATACAAGCATCATATTACAAGCCAGGGGCCTCGAGGGCTCGAATACAAGAGCTCGATCATAGACGAGTCAGCGGAAGCAACAATATCTGAGTACAGACATAAGTTAAGCAAGTTTGCCTTAAGAAGGCTAGCACAAACTGGGATACAGATCGAAAGAGGCGCAGGCCTCCTGCCTGGGATCCTCCTAGCTACTCCTGGTCGTCGTCAGCGGGCATCACGTAGTAGTAGGCACCTCCGGTGTAGTAGGAGTCGTCGTCGACGGTGGCGTCTGGCTCCTGGGCTCCAACATCTGGTTGCGACAACCAGGTAAAAGGGATAGGGGAAAAGAGGGAGAAAGCAACCGCGACTACTCATCCAAAGTACTCGCAAGCAAGGAGCTATACTACATATGTATGCAATGGTATCAAATGGAATAAGGGTATCATATGTGGACTGAACTGCAGAAAGCCGGAATAAGAGGGGGATAGCTAGTCCTTTCGAAGACTACGCTTCTGGCAGCCTCCGTCTTGCAGCATGTAGAAGAGAGTAGACTGAAGTCCTCCAAGTAACATCGCATAGCATAACCCTAACCGCTGATCCTCCCCTCATCGCCCTGTGAGAGAGCGATCACCGGTTGTATCTGGCACTTGGAAGGGTGTGTTTTAGTAAGTATCCGGTTCTAGTTGTCATAAGGTCAAGGTACAACTCCAAATCGTCCTGTTACCGAAGATCACGGCTATTCGAATAGATTAACTTCCCTGTAGGGGTGCACCACATACCCCAACACGCTCGATCCCATTTGGCCGGACACACTTTCCTGGGTCATGCCCGGCCTCGGAATATCAACACGTCGCAGCCCCACCTAGACCAACAGAGAGGTCAGCACGCCGGTCTAAACCTAAGCGCCCAGGGGTCTGGGCCCATCGCCCTTAGCACACCTGCACGTTGCGAACGCGGCCGAAAGCAGACCTAGCCTAGTGGCCTTCCAGTCCAATCTGGCGTGCGCCACTCAGTCGCTGACGTCACGAAGGCTTCGGCTGATACCACAACGCCGGGATACCCATAACTACTCCCGCGTAGATGGTTAGTGCGTATAGACCAAATGGCCAGACTCAGATCAAATACCCAGATCTCGTTAAGCGTGTTAAGTATCCGCGAACGCCGACCAGGGCCAGGCCCACCTCTCTCCTAGGTGGTCGGAACCTGCCCTGCCGCTCCGCCTCAAAACTCCACTCGCGGGTGCTCCTCAAGCCGACCCGTCTTTAGTTACCACATGTATCATGTATAAAGTATATAGTATATACCCGTGATCAACTCCCGAGTGATCACGGTCCGATAGTATAGCATGGCAGACGGACAAGGATTAGGGCCACTGATGATAAACTAGCATCCTATACTAAACATTAGGATTGAAGGTAAAGGTAACAACAGTAGTAGCAAGGACAGGGTATGCATCAGTATAGGATTAACGGGAAGCAGTAACATGCTACGCTACTCTAATGCAAGCAGTATAGAGAAGAGTAGGCGATATCTGGTGATCAAAGGGGGGGCTTGTCTGGTTGCTCTGGCAAGAGAGAGGGGTCGTCAACTCCGTAGTCGTACTGGGTAGCAGCGGCGTCTGTCTCGGTGTCTAGCGGAAGAAGAGGGGGGAAGAAACAATAAATATAATGCAAACAGATGCATAACGATGCATGACAAGGCAAGTAACGGTGCTAGGGGTGCCCTAACGCGGTATTAGGTGATACCGGTGAAGGGGGATAACATCCGGGAAAGTATCCCCGGTGTTTCGCGTTTTCGGACAGATGAACCGGAGGAGAAATGTTGCAGGTTCACTATGCTAGGGACACATGGCGGACGAACGGGCTGCGTATCCGAATTCGTCTCGTCGTTCTGAGCAACTTTCATGTACAAAGTTTTTCCATCCGAGCTACGGTTTATTTTATATTAATTCTAAAAGATTTAAATCACTTTTAGGATTTATTTATTTAATTTAATCAACATTATCCAGAATAGTGTCTGCTGATGTCAGCATGACGTCAGTAGTTGACTTGGTCAACCTGACAGGTGGGTCCCGATCGTCATACTCTGTTTTAATTAACTAACAGTTAATTAGGTTAATTAGTGATTAGGTTAATCTAATTATAATTAATTAACCTAATTAATTCCTTAATTAATTAATTAATTTTATTATTATTATTATTTTCTCTTTTTTTTTGAATCGTTCTGGGCGTGGGGCCCCCTGTCATTGGCCCAGAGGGGCTTTGCGGGTGCCGGGTGTCGGGCACCAGCCCGAGCGGTTCGGGCGTGCGGGCGAACCCGACGACGGGCGTCGCGGGCATGGCCGAAGCCTGAGCGGCGACCAGCGTGCGGGGGCGGCACGGCGAGGCCCCCAGGCCGCAGCGGCAACAACCGAGGGCGGGGTGCGCGAACTGCGACGGCGGAGGTGGTGTTCAGGGGCGGAGCAGAGCTCCGGGGCGCACGACCGTCGGCGACGAGGCGAGCAAGGGCGTGGCCGTGCATAGTCCTGGTGAGGCGGGGCGGTGCGGGGTCGACGGCGACCAACAGGGACGCGACCACGGTGAGCGCGCACGGGAAGGAGGCCGCGGGCGTGCCCGCAGGCGAGGCGTAGGGCGCGGCCACGCACCGGGCGCGGACATGACCAATAGGGGCAGGCCTGTGGCGGAGGCTTCGTGACGAGCATGGGGAAGGGGCGGTGACCGGCGAGGCGGTGTGCGTGCGCGCGAGGCGACACAGAGGAGAAGGAGGAGGGGAAAAGGCGGCTTCTCACGGCGGGAAGTAGGGACTAGGCAGCGGGCGTGAGGAGGGCGACGGGGACGAACGACGTGGTGGTGGCGACGGGCGTCGGGGTGACTTCGGGGCTCGGCAACGGAGTGGCGGTGGGCGTCCAGCGAGGCGACGCCGTGGAGGAGGACGAAGGCGCGCCGGAAGGAAAACGCGAGGAGGAGGCCGGAGGTTGGTGCTCGGCGCCGGCGGGCGGCGACTGTCTCCGGGCGCGGGCGCTCCGAGAGGAGGGGAGCGAGTAGCGAGGGGAAGTGGGGGTCTTCGCCCCGATCCAGATTGGATCGGGAGGGGGGAAGAGGGAGTGGCGGCGTGGGGGGAGTGGGGGTTTTGGGTGGGGGTTAGGGTTAGTGGGGGGGGGGGTGGGGTGGCCTAATAGGCCTGGGGAGGTGCGGGGTGGGCCAGCGTGGTCGGCTAAGCCGACTGGGCCAAGGGGCCCAGTGGGGGGGGGGGGGGCTTGTGGCCTGCTGGGCCGAAGCCCAGGGGGCAAGGGGGGGGGTTCTCCTTTTCTTTTTCTTTTTTTTGGTTTTGTTTTCTGTTTTTTTTTGTGTTTTCTTTCTCTTATTTATTTTATGTTCTGTTTTATTTCATTTTCAATCATTTAGACATTCTATAAAATATGTTTGCTGCACTATGATTACCTATGCCATTTTTGGCACAGCCCGAACATTTTAGTTTAATATTTTGAAAACTTTTATAATTTAACTTTATTTTAATGTTTGAATTTGACTCGGTTTTGGACTAACGGTAGATTATCAATAGTAACCGGGGTGACGTGGCATGATTATCGTTGGATTACTGTAGCTTGATTACCCGGGCGTTACAAAACTCCTCCACTACAAGAAATCTCGTCCCGAGATTTAGGAGGTAGAAGGAAACAACGCGGGGTATTCATCACGCAGGCGATCCTCGCGTTCCCAAGTGGCTTCGTCTTCAGAGTGATTCGACCACTGGACTTTGAGGAATTTGATCGCCTTCTGACGTGGGCGGCTTTCAGCTTGGTCAAGAATGCGGACCGGATGCTCTTTATACGAGAGGTCCTGTTGCAATTCGAGCACTTCATGATCCACCGCTCGGATTGGATCCTTGAAGCAACGGCGGAGTTGTGACACGTGGAACACATCGTGAACCTGAGAAAGGTTCGGCGGAAGCTCCAGTTGATATGCCACCTTTCCACGCCTTTCGAGAATAGTGAAGGGACCGATATAGCGAGGAGCTAGCTTGCCCTTGATCCCGAAGCAGTGAGCACCCTTCATTGGTGTAACTCGAAGATAAGCCTTTTCGCCAGGTTGATAGACCATGTCTTGGTGATGACGGTCATACTGACTTTTCTGACGTGACTGAGCAGTCTTGAGATTCTCGCGAATAATGCGAACTTGTTCTTCGGCCTGTTGGATAATATCCGGACCGAAGAGTGGGCGTTCCCCAGTTTCTGACCAGTTCAGAGGGGTTCGACACTTTCGTCCATAAAGCACTTCGAAGGGGGACATCTTCAGACTAGCTTGATAGCTATTATTATAAGAGAACTTGGCATATGGAAGAGATTCCTCCCATTTCTTGCCGAATGAGATTACACAAGCTCGAAGCATGTCTTCGAGAACTTGGTTGACACGTTCAACTTGCCCTTGTGACTGCGGATGAAACGCAGTACTGAAAGATAAGTGAGTCCCCATAGCTTCTTGGAAACTTGCCCAGAATCTTGAAGTGAATAAACTGCCACGGTCTGAACTGATAACCAGTGGGATACCGTGAAGTGAAACAATTCTGGCCATGTAGAGAGTAGCAAGCTGACTAGCCGTGATTGTCTCTTTGACCGCCAGAAAATGGGCAACTTTGGAAAGCCGGTCAATGATGACAAGAATTCCATCATTACCTTTCTGCGATTTGGGAAATCCAGTGATGAAGTCCATTTCAACATGGTCCCATTTCCATTCAAGAATAGATATAGGTTGCAGAGTTCCAGCAGGCCTTTGATGCTCTGCTTTCATTCGGCGACAAATGTCACACTCAGCAACATAACGAGCAATGTCCTGCTTCATATTAGACCACCAGAATCTTTGACGAATATCCTGATACATCTTTGTACTACCAGGATGGATGGACAGAGGCATATCATGAGCTTCTTGCATAACCCTTATAGTCTTATCCAAGTTTTTCTTCGAACATGGCACCACTAGGCGGCCATTGAAATACAAGGCGCCATCATCGGCGATCGTGAAGAATGAGGGCTTTCCCTTTTTGAGGTCGCGCTTAATCTTGAGGACTTCATCGTCACATTTCTGTATCCATTTGATGGTGTCCACAAGATCTGGTTTTGCAACCAGGGTATTGAGAGAACCCTTGGAAACAACATGGAGGTTCTGTTTGGGGAATCCTTCGGGAGGGGGAGCGAGTGATCCCGGGGGAACAATATGGAGGTTCAGCCTTCTAAATTCTTCGACAAGCGAGGGCTGAACTTTGTGAACCTGGAGGTGGTTGCAGTAAGACTTGCGGCTCAGGGCATCAGCCATTACATTAGCCTTGCCGGGGTTATATGATATATCCACGTCAAAGTCTGCAACAGTCTCCATCCATCTTTGCTGGCGTAGATTCAAATCTGGCTGAGTAAACAGATACTTCAGACTTTGATGGTCGGTGAATATCTCGCAACGATTACCGAGAAGGTAATGCCGCCACTGCTTCAGTGCATGAATGACAGCAGCAAGCTCGAGGTGTGAACTGGGTAGTTTTCTTCGTGAGGGCGCAGTTGACGAGAGGCATAAGCAATCACTCTGCGCTCTTGCATTAGGACACAGCCTAATCCTTGACGGGAAGCGTCGCAGTAAACGACGAAGTCCTTCTTAGTATCAGGTGGAGCATGTACGGGGGCAGAAGTCAACTTGTCTTTGAGCGCCTGGAAACTTTCCTGACACTTGTCTGTCCAGTCGAACTTGACACCCTTATGCAAAAAATTAGTCAGAGGCCTGGCAATCTTGGAGAAGTTCTCGACGAATCGACGGCAATAGCTGGCGAGACCGAGAAAACTTCGGACTTGCTTGACATTCTTCGGAGGAGTCCAATCGAGAATAGCCTGAACTCATTCAGGGTTGACAGCAATACCATCCTTGGAGATGACATGCCCAAGATAGGTTACTTCGGGGAGCCAGAATTCACACTTGGAATACTTAGCATACAGTTGATGCTCTCGAAGTTTTTCTAGCACCAGACGAAGATGTCCAGCATGTTCTTCCTCGTTCTTGGAAAATACAAGGATATCGTCCAGATAAACCACGACGAACTTGTCGAGGTAATCCATGAATATATAGTTCATCAGACGAGAGAAGGTGGCGGGAGCATTCGTTAAGCCGAATGACATGACGGTGTACTCATATGATCCATACCGAGTCACGAAGGCGGTTTTTGGGATGTCCTCCTCACGAACATGGATCTGGTGGTAACCCAACCTCAAGTCGAGTTTGGAGAACACTGATGAGCCAGCCAGTTGATCATAAAGATCATTGATCCGAGGAAGAGGGTATTTATTCTGAATGGTAGCTTGGTTTATAGGACGGTAGTCTTGGACTAATCGGTTTGTCCCATCCTTCTTCTTAACAAAGAGAGAAGGTGCTCCCCAAGGAGAGCAACTTGGACGAATGAAACCTTTGACAAGAGATTTGTCGATTTCCTCCTTAAGCTCAATGAGTTCATGCGGCAGCATCTTATAGGGTCGTTTAGCTATAGGGGTGGTGCCGGGTTTCAAGTCGATGATGAATTCAACAGCTCTAACAGGGGGAATCCCTGGAAGTTCTTCTAGGAAGACATCTTGGAATTCACGAACGACGGGAATGTTTTCAATGCCCTCGAGTGGTGCAGGGTTCAACGCATTCAAGGCATAAAGTCGTGCCTCGGCGTTCTGAACTAGATGAGCTTGGTAAGCTATTATTTCATCAGAAGGGTGTAGCAGATGGACGACCTTAGTGGCGCAAACTATAGAAGCAGTATGCGCTTTCAACCAATCCATTCCCAGAATGAGGTCGATGCTACAGGACTTTAGTACTATGGGGGAGGCAAGGAATTCCAGTCCTTCAATTTCAACGGGAACGTTGTGACTAACCATAGAGGTTTGACACTGGCCCGCAGGGGTGTGTACCACAATCGCAGTGTTCATCTCTTCGTATTTGATGCCATGCATGAATGCAAACTCGGCTGATATGAAAGAATGTGATGCTCCTGTATCAAATAAAACAGATGCTGGTACTGAATTTACGAGGAGTGTACCCATCACGGTAGCAGGCTGGTCTAGAACTTCATTGAGTTCAACATGGTTGGCACGAACACGACCATAAGACTTGGCACTGTTGTTGCGAGGCTGGTTGCTCCCACGGCCAGTTGCTGGAAGGGCCAGTTGATTCTGTTTCTGGTTGCATTCCCTAGCACGGTGCCCTGGTTGTCCACACCTGAAGCACAAACCATTCTCGGGAGTAGGAACAGGAGCTTGGGGTGGTGGAGCTGGAAGCCTTGGCTGCCTAGTTGGAGCCGTAGGCAGACGAGGTGCAGCATAGGACTGCCTTGGGGCAGGTGCACTTGGCTGGTACATGCTGTTGGGAATCCATATCTTGCGCTTCTGCGAGGACAGGCCCGAAGATGAGCCCATGTCACGGCTGTGCCTGTGAGAGCTCTAGTATTCCTGCAGACCAGTTTCGACATTGATGGCTTTGTTCACCAGAGTGGCGAAATCAGCAAAGTCATGCACTAGAAGTGCGAGCTTGATGTCAGCTTGAAGGCCATCACGGAACTTCTCCTGTCTGCGTGCATCAGTTGCAATGTCTTCTTCAGCATAGCGGGACAAGTCCGGAAACTCCCGCTGATAAGCTTCCACAGTTTTGTTGTCTTGGGTGAGGTTGCGGAACTCACGCTTCTTCCGGTCCATAACTCCCTGAGGAATGAAGCGAGCACGGAAGGCAGCTTGGAAGTCTGGCCAGGTGATGATTGTTCCAGCTGGCAGAGTACGCCTGTGGCTGTCCCACCATTGAGCTGCGGGTCCTTTCAGGAAGAAGGAAGCAAAGGTGACATAGCTGGCAGGGGCTACATCAGCAGACTCCATCTCATAGGTGATGTCACGGAGCCAGTCATCAGCATCCAGAGGCTGAGTTGAGCTGCGGTACACAGTTGGGTTCAAGCGCATGAAATCCTGCAGAGTTACTGGGGTTGGCTGCTGGTTCATATTGGGGCGAGGAAACTGAGCCATAATATTCTCCATGAACTGACGATTCAGCTCAAACTGTTGCATCATCCCAGCCATGTACTCAGGCGGTGGTGGGGCGTTGCCACCACGACCACGACCACCTGGTCTAACCATCCTGCTAATATTTAACAGGGGTAGTTCAGCATTGAGGAATTGCAAAAAAAAACAAGAATCATTCATGATGAAACATGCACAACGAACGTAGCACGATAGATACTACATAGTAGTCGGCATATCTTACAAAAGAGATCAGCATAGAGTTCGTTACACGATGTTCGGTACATAGGCTAAGACATCATAGGCGGCACACAGGCTCGCGGCGAATGCAGCTAACACTAATAAGCAAGTCTACGTCAGTCCCATGCGGTACTGCGGAGGTAGGTGTAGCCCGACAGCTGGTAGTGACGCGAAGGGAAGACCTCCATGCGAGTAGCCTGGGGTCCGCGGATACTCTGGTACGGAACCCGACGCTCAAGTGGCAGAAGAGGACCAAGTGCAGGAGAGTAGCCTCCCACATCTGGCCAGCCGACGCCCTGAGGCATCACGGTCCTGGCAGGGTAGACCGCAGAACGCGACAGATTACCAGATCGGACAGAGGGGTGCAACAGCGTCAGAGCACGATACAGGTGCTGACGGGTGGTGTACAACTCGTGGCGAAGAGCTCGGTTAACTCTATCCAGCCCATCAGCATGCAGAACCAGGTTCTGATGGTAGAAGGGCTCTCGGGTGACAGTGGAGTAGGCAGCGGTGTAGTATCCCTCCGCACCAACATCGGATGCGATAGCAATGTGCCTGAAGGGGGAGGTGTCCAACTCCTGATACTGTCCTCGAAGACGTGTCAGAGCAGCATAAGCAGCATCGTGGACCGCCATGTCGATGGTCACTCCAACACCATGAGCAGTGTGCAGCATGGTAGTGGAGTCATACTCCCAAGAGTAGAGGTGGACGATGGCACGGTACTGCTCCTGGTTGAAGTCCTGATACTCCTCATAGACGGTGTACTCAGGGTGCCAGCGATAACCTAGATAGGTCATCATCTCAACCAACACAGCAGGTGATCCTGAGGCACTAATGGCCGTCGTGTGGCGCACGACCTGCCTCGTGGGTTCCATCTGAAAACAAAGATGTTTTCACAGGAGTCAAATGACAATGTGGATAATGTTCAAATACTACTCTAAAGAATAACTAGGGCTTATCCAACTTTGGGGTGAATGTCGTAACGGGATCCTAGTGTCAGAGTTAGTAAATTCGTTTAACCCGAGTAGAAGAGAGTTCAGAGTCCCAGAGTAAAGGTCGAGGAGTAAAAGATCCTAGTACCACCCGATGGCGACGTGGGCCCGTAAGGCACACAGCCAAGTTAGTAAAAGTTTTTGCAATGTCTAGACTCGACTTCGGCCAAGGAGTGTGGAAGGGGGGTTCCTACAGGCAGTCGGCTCTGATACCAACTTGTGACGCCCCCGATTTAATCGTACACTAATCATATACGCAAACGTGTACGATCAAGATCAGGGACTCACGGGAAGATATCACAACACAACTCTACAAATAAAATAAGTCATACAAGCATCATATTACAAGCCAGGGCGTCGAGGGCTCGAATACAAGAGCACGATCATAGACGAGTCAGCGGAAGCAACAATATCTGAGTAGAGACATAAGTTAAGCAAGTTTGCCTTAAGAAGGCTAGCACAAACTGGGATACAGATCGAAAGAGGCGCAGGCCTCCTGCCTGGGATCCTCCTAGCAACTCCTGGTCGTCGTCAGCGGGCATCACGTAGTAGTAGGCACCTCCGGTGTAGTAGGAGTCGTCGTCAACTGTAACGCCCGGGTAATCAAGCTACAGTAATCCAACGATAATCAAGCCCGGTGAAGTAGGAGGGCGACGGGGACGAGCGACGTGGTGGTGGCGACGGGCGTCGGGGTGACTTTGGGGCTCGGCAACGGAGTGGCGGTAGGCGTCCAGCGAGGCGACGCCGTGGAGGAGGACGAAGGCGCGGCAGAAGGAAAACGCGAGGAGGAGGCCGGAGGTTGGTGCTCGGCGCCGGCGGGCGGCGACTGTCTCCGGGCGCGGGCGCTCCGAGAGGAGGGGAGCGAGTAGCGAGGGGAAGTGGGGGTCTTCGCCCCGATCCAGATTGGATCGGGAGGGGGGAAGAGGGAGTGGCGCCATGGGGGGGAGTGGGGGTTTTGGGTGGGGGTTAGGGTTAGTGGGGGGGTGGGGTGGCCTAATAGGCCTGGGGAGGTGCGTGGTGGGCCGGCGTGGTCGGCTGAGCCGACTGGGCCAAGGGGCCCAGTGGGGGGGCTTGTGGCCTGCTAGGTCGAAGCCCAGGGGGCAAGGGGGGGGGGGGTTCTCCTTTTCTTTTTCTTTTTTTTGGTTTTGTTTTCTGTTTTTTTTGTGTTTTCTTTCTCTTATTTATTTTATGTTCTGTTTTATTTCATTTTCAATCATTTAGACATTCTATAAAATATGTTTGCTGCACTATAATTACCTATGCCATTTTTGGCACAGCCCGAACATTTTAGTTTAATATTTTGAAAACTTTTATAATTTAACTTTATTTTAATGTTTGAATTTGACTCGGTTTTGGACTAACGGTAGATTATCAATAGTAACCGGGGTGATGTGGCATGATTATCGTTGGATTACTGTAGCTTGATTACCCGGGCGTTACAGTTGACGACGACCCCTACTACACCGGAGGTGCCTACTACTACGTGATGCCCGCTGACGACGACCAGGAGTAGTTAGGAGGATCCCAGGCAGGAGGCCTGTGCCTCTTTCGATCTGTATCCCAGTTTGTGCTAGCCTTCTTAAGGCAACTTGTTTAACTTATGTCTGTACTCAGATATTGTTGCTTCCGCTGACTCGTCTGTGATCGAGCTCTTGTATTCGAGCCCTCGAGGCCCCTGACATGTAATATGATGCTTGTATGACTTATTTTATTTGTAGAGTTGTGTTGTGATATCTTCCCGTGAGTCCCTGATCTTGATCGTACACATTTGCGTGCATGATTAGTGTACGGTCAAATCGGGGGAGTCACATAGATGCACATACTACCCTCGAAGCGTGAAATGGTGGAAACGATTTCAGAATATGTCGATGATGCTTTTTTAATAATTCTTCAGTTTTGAATAAAGTGAAAATTTATAGTGATGGATCAAAAGGGAACAAAATTGGTGATGAAATTATATGATTGATAGTTATAAGTTGTTATACGAGATCCATATGGTCAAACATACAACTTTCGATGCTTGAAATAAAGAAATGCTGTTGGAATGTCTAAATGATGCTATTTAAGTAAGTTTTCTTTTTAGCGAAAAAAATTAACGGCAACGGATAAAAAGTTTATGAAAAGGTGCTAAACATGAATAATTTATGTGGATAAGCTCTTCTATGACTTCCATCTGATGGTCTAGACTACTCTAGAAGAATGGAATGATGGAAAGGCTGTTATAATGTGTCAAATATCCCATTTAAATGAGTTCCGACTTTCAAAGGAGGAGAAAATGTAAAGTAATAAATCAAAAGGTTATTAAAAACTAGTAAAAAATATGTGACTCCTACATATATAAGTTGTTGTAGGATTTTCAAATGGCGGCATAGACCACTTCGAAACAAGAAACGAAGCAAGGCTTCTATCACTTGTCGGTAATGCAGTTTAAACAAGTTTTCAGTTTCGCAAAAATCGAAAATCTACCATGATGGATAAAAAAGGTTAAAAAATATACCAGAATATCAGATTTCTTTAGGTAATTAAGTTGCTATCTGAGGTGCATATAGATGCACATACTACCCTCGAAGGATGAAATGGTGGAAACGATTTCAGAATATGTCGATGATGCTTTTTTAATAATTCTTTAGTTTTGAACAAAGTGAAAATTTATAGTGATGGATAAAATGGGAACAAAATTGGTGATGAAATTATACGATTGATAGTTATAAGTTGTTATACGAGATCCATATGGTCAAACATACAACTTTCGATGCTTGAAATAAAGAAATGCTGTTGGAATGTCTAAATGATGCTATTTAAGTATGTTTTCTTTTTAGCGAAAAAAATCAACGTCAACGGATCAAAAGTTTATGAAAAGGAGCTAAACATGAATAATTTATGTGGATCAGCTCTTCTATGACTTCCATACGGCGGTCGAGACTACTCTCGAAGAATGGAATGATGGAAAGGCTGTTATAATGTGTCAAATATTGTAACACCCCAGTGTAATGATGCTACAGTAACCCCTGGGGTTTTGTTAATTATTTTGTTAAACAAGTGCTTGATCATCTTTGTCTCCTTTCTCTTTCAAATTCCAGTTGAATTCAAATTCAAATTTTGTGTGGAATTCAAAATGCTCAAACATGAAAACTAAAATGTTCTTATGTGTGAAGTATTCTTCTTGTAATACTGGTGGTGAACCAACATTTTTTCAAAATGTGAAGGTGGCCTAAAATGGCTAAAACAGAAAAGCAAAAAAAAGAAAAAGAAAAATGGAAAAGGAAAGGAGAGAGAGAGGGAAGTGCCCCCTCCCTGGGCCGAACCCCCCTGGGCCGGCCCAACTCCCCCCATCCTAGGTGTCCCACCTCCCCCAGTCGCTCTCTTCCCCCCCTTCCTGTTCCCCAACCGAGTCGCTACAAGCGCCGTCCCCGCCGGACCTGCCTCGTCGGGGACGCCCGGGCGAGGGGATAAGGCCTACGCCTCCTCGCCTCCGCGATTCCCGCCTCCACTTGCACCACACACACCTCTCTCCCACTCCGCCTGATCCTCCTCTCCTCCCTCCCTTCAGATCCATCACCACCGAGCACCGTCGCCGCCGAGCACCGCGCTCCACCGCGGCCACCGGCGCCCATTCCTTCCTTCGTGGTGTCTAGGAGGTCCGCAGTGGACTGCTTCTTCCTCCTCATCACCGGGTCGAGCCCGAGGAACGTCACCGTGTCGCTCGCGTCTTCTTCCCCAACTGCGGTCACCGCTACGCCGCCGTTCGACCCGCCCCGAGTCCGCAGCTACTAAACCTCCGACGGCCACCGTGTGTGCTGCCCGGTGAGCCCCTCTTCTTCTCCCCTCGCTCCCCTGGCCTCTCGCGCTACCATAGTGTGACGCCCCCGATTTAATCGTACACTAATCATACACGCAAACGTGTACGATTAAGATCAAGGACTCATGGGAAGATATCACAACACAACTCTACAAATAAAATAAGTCATACAAGCATCATATTACAAGCCAGGGGCCTCGAGGGCTCGAATACAAGAGCTCGATCATAGACGAGTCAGCGGAAGCGACAATATCTGAGCATAGACATAGGTTAAACAAGTTTGCCTTAAGAAGGCTAGCACAAACTGGGATACAGATCGAAAGAGGTGCAATCCTCCTGCCTGGGATCCTCCTAACTACTCCTGGTCGTCGTCAGCGGGTATCACGTAGTAGTAGGCACCTCCGGTGTAGTAGGAGTCGTCGTCGAAGGTGGCGTCTGGCTCCTGGACTCCAGCATCTGGTTGCAACAACCAGAATGAAAGGAAAAGGGGGGAAAGGGGGAGAAAGCAACCGTGAGTACTCATCCAAAGTACTCGCAAGCAAGGAGCTACACTACATATGCATGGGTATCAAATGGAGTAAGGATATCATATGTGGACTGAACTGCAGAATGCCAGAATAAGAGGGGGATAACTAATCCTTTCGAAGACTACGCTTCTGGTAGCCTCCGTCTTGCAGCATGTAGAAGAGAGTAGACTGAAGTCCTCCAAGTAGCATCGCATAGCATAATCCTAACCGATGATCCTCCCTCGTCGCCCTGTGAGAGAGCGACCACCGGTTGTATCTGGCACTTGGAAGGGTGTGTTTTATTAAGTATCCGATTCTAGTTGTCATAAGGTCAAGGTACAACTCCAAATCGTCCTGTTACCGAAGATCACGGCTATTCGAATAGATTAACTTCCCTGCAGGGGTGCACCACATACCCCAACATGCTTGATCCCATTTGGCCGGACACACTTTTCGGGGTCATGACCGGCCGCGAAAGACCAACACGTCGCAGCCCCACCTAGGCACAACAGAGAGGTCAGCACGCCGGTCTAAACCTAAGCGCACAGGGGTATGGGCCCATCGCCCTTAGCACACCTGCACGTTGCGAACGCGGCCGGAAGCAGAACTAGCCCCCTTAATACAAGAGCAGGCTTACGTTCCAATCCGGCGCGCGCCGCTCAGTCGCTGACCTCACGAAGGCTTCGGCTGATACCACGACGCCGGGATACCCATAACTACTCCCGCGTAGATGGTTAGTGCGTATAGACCAAATGGCCATACTCAGATCAAATACCCAGATCTCGTTAAGCGTGTTAAGTATCCGCGAACGCTGACCAGGGCCAGGCCCACCTCTCTCCTAGGTGGTCTGAACCTGCCCTGTCGCTCCGCCTCAAAGATCCACCCGCGGGTGCTCCTATGATCCGACCCGTCTTTAATCACCACATGTATCAAGTATAAAGTACATAGTATAAACCTGCGATCACCTCCCGAGTGATCATGGCCCGATAGTATAGCACAGCAGACAGACAAGAATGTAGGGCCACAGATGGAAATACTAGCATCCTATACTAAGCAAGTAGGATTGTAGGTAAAGGTATCAACAGTAGTAGCAAGGACAGTCTATACATTAGGATAGGAATAACGAAAGCAGTAACATATTACACTACTCTAATGCAAGCAGTATAGAGGAGAGTAGGCGATATCTGGTGATCAAGGGGGGGGGCTTGCCTGGTTGCTCTGGCAAGAGAGAGGAGTCGTCAACTCCGTAGTCGTACTGGGTAGCAGCGACGTCGGTCTTGGTGTCTATCAAGAGAAGAGGGGGGCGAAAGAATAAATATTTAAGCAGGGATATGCATAGAGATGCATGACATGACAAGTAACAGCGTTAGAGGTGCCCTAACGCGGTATGTGATGATACCGGTGAAGGGGGGGAAACATCGGGAAAGTATCCCAGGCGTTTCGCGTTTTTGGACAGACGAACCGGAGGGGGAAAGTTGCGTGTTCGCTATGCTAGGGATGCGTGGCAGACGAACGGGCTGCGTATTCGGGTTCGTCTCGTCGTTCTGAGCAACTTTCATGTAGAAAGTATTTTCATCCGAGTTTCGGATTAAAAGATATGATTTTCTAAAGATTTAAATTATTTTCTGATTTTAATTATTTATTTTATTCCAACATTATCCAAAACAGTGAATGATGACGTCAGCATGACATCAGAGTGATGTCAGCAGGTCAATTGGTCGGTTGACCAGTCAAACCAGACAGGTGGGTCCAGTGGGACCCACATGTCATTGACAGGGTACTAACAGGGGGGGTTTTAGACTAATTAAACAGGTTAAATAAGGGTGGGGCCCAATAGTCAGTGAGAGATTAGTGTATTAATTAGCTAAACTATTTAATTAACCAATTATTCTTTTTATTTATTTCGTTTATTGAAGTGGGGCCTATAGGTCAGTGAGATAGGGCGGCCCAGTCAGCAGTTGACCCAGTCAACAGGTCAACAGGGGGCCCTGGGCCCACCAGTCAGTGGCCCAGGTGGTGGGACCCGCGGTGCCGGGTCAGCAGGGCCGGCTCTCGCCGCCGGCGACCAAAAGCACGGCGCCGACCCGCCGGAGTTCGCCGGAATTTTTGCTCAGGGCACGGATCCGCGCGTGCCTGGGCCCGTTCGAACAAGCGCGAAGACGCGCATCTAGTGGTGGTGGTGGTTCGTCCCGAGGTCGCCGGAGCTGTCGCCGGCGAGCAGAGAGGCAGACGTCGGGGCTCGGGTGAGTAGCGGGTTTCGTCTGCATTCGAACGGCAAGACGACTGCGGAGCGAATGGGGGTGGCTGCGGAGGCTGTGGTGGCCAGAGTCGAGTGCCACGGGCTCGACGGCGGCGAGGTGGTTCGGGCGTGAGGCGAAGACGGTGAGGCAGAGCGCTCCGGGGCTAACGGGAAGGCTAGGGCAGAGCTGCGCGACGTGCTGAGCACAAAGGGCTCGGCCCCGTGACCATTTGGTCACCGGAAACGCGTCGGTGACGAGATCAGCGGTGGGGCGTTCGGGTGCTACGGCGGCAACTAGCTAGAGCGCGAGCTAGGGGAGGTAGAGGGCAGAGGGGGGAAGGCAGTTCACCTAGCGGCACGCACGATGGCCGGTGAATGGGTTAGTAGCTGCAGGGGCGTCGCCGGAGATGAAGAATAACGGCGGTGAAGCTTGTTGGGGCAGAGGAGGAAGACGGCGGCGTCGGGGGCGTTGCGGTGGCTCCGGTCTCCAACGGGCTGCACCAGTCGAAGCAGCGGACGACGGCGTCCCTTGGAGACACCGTGGGGCGGCGAGGTGGGCACGGTGGCCGTGGCTAGGCCGAAGCCATGGCGGCGGTGGCGCTCGGTTACGGTGGGGACGAGGGGGCGAGGTGCGGTGGATCTCAGGGGGAAGGCGCGGGGACCGAGGGGAGAGTGGGGCGAGTGGGAGGAAAGACCGAGGGGGCGTGGCGTGGCGACCTAATCCCCTCGTCATCGCCGGCGAGAGGGTGCGGCGGGGACGTGCCCCTGTTCCGACCCAGGTCGGGGGAACAGGGAAGGGAGGCGGCAGGGGGAGGCGGGCCGGTCCGGCCGGATGGGCCAGGTGGGTTAACTGGGCCAGATGGCCCAGGGGGGTTTGGGGGGTTTCCTTTCTCTTTTTCCTTTTTTTTGTTTGTTTCTGTTTTTTGTAGTTTCTTTTGTTTTATTTATTTTTAGTTTTATAAAATATACCACTAGCCCCTAAATTAGTATTTATAAATACTCTATTGCCACATTAATTTCTCATACCTAATAAAACAGTTTAATGTTTTAATATTTATAATATGCATCTAATTATTTGTATAAGCCACTGTTTTATTTAGTTTAGTGCTTTTAATTATTTTATAAAAATGTGATCCTCCACCATAATTACCTAAGCATTATTTGCCACCTCTAGAACATTTTAATTTTAATGTTTGAAAACTTTACCGTTTGACCTGATTTTGAATTTTTGAATTCGAACGGGATTGAACCATCGTGAGATTTACAACAGTAAGAGTGGTGACGTGGCATCATTAGCAGAGGTTACTGTAGCTTGATTATCCGGGCGTCACAATTCTCCTCCACTACAAGAAATCTCGTCCCGAGATTTAAGAGGGGAGTAGGGGGAAGTTCTGGTTACGAAATTCTAACGTGTCTTCTCGGTCTTGGTTGCCCTTCTTGAAGAGGTTGATCCATAGCGTTGATGTCTTCATTTCTCTACACCCATGCATCATGACGAAGCTTTCGTGCTTCCTTTGGGAACTCCATCGTACTTATAGAGGAGTAAAGGATGGGTATACCGAAAGAATGGAATTATGCATGGTTGCTTATCCGGTAGATAATCATTAGGGAACGTGGCGAAAAGTAACTCTCGAATTGAAATTTACGAAAATATCGAGAGCAAGGTAAGGAGGTAACATGGGAAGTTTCGAGAGGGCATGCAATCGCTTGATGCCTGAAACAGGGCGTGAAATGGGGTTCAAAGCAATGGGAATAAGTATTGTGTCCGATACCAGAATTGATGATTTCTCGGAAGGTGGCTCGTGAATCACATACGAGGCCAAGTGCGAGGAATTAAATTTGGAAACCGGGGGTGTATAGGAGGGTCAGGTTTCGATCCTGTGTAACTGTGGGTTATGGGCCCACCATGTGGTTAAAAGTAGGAAAAGCGTTGATATTTTGCACGGTCATGATAGCAAGACATGTCAGAGGGTAGCCTATCATTTATGTTGGCAACAATGTCGGTACCAAGGGCGAGGGACGAAGAGAACCATTTTCCTGCTCGTTGAACGAGGTGGACCATTGGGCAAAGTTCTCGTCCATCGGTGGCTACCGAAATGTCATCAATTATAGTAATAGGGTCTTACTGGCAGAGTTGTACCACGAGGTGCTTACCTAAGCAGGGAATTACCACTGCTCAGTTAAGTAGATTATAAGAAAGTTTGAACAAAACAACGGAAAGGAAAATGTGTTTAAACACATATATCAGGGGTATATCCTTCCCAAAGTCAAGCAGAGGATGATATCCAAGACAGGATATAAAGTAGAAAACCCTTTAGATAAGAGGAGAGAAATTTCATGACATTACCCATACAACGGTGTTTGGGTAATTTCAACAAGAAACATTTACCATGGTGCTTCAAATGTTCTTATCGAAATTCGGAGTACCATAGACATGCTTTGAGATAGCGCTGACATGGTATTCAAGCAAAAGTCAGACTTCGGGTTACACAAAGGATCCATCAGGAACAACTCATAGAATAAGTCTTACAGTTTCCTCATGGAAAAATGGATAAGTTTGCTAAAAAGGAAACTATAACAGTAGGTCATCCGGCCAGGTGTGCTGGGCATGCCATCACTTTACCGGGTCATAAAAGACCAGTTCTATAACTCATGGATAAATGTTCCAACCATCATATCTGACCGAGATTCAGATCTGATCGGTGTTAGGATACGTCAGACTCAGGATGCCTGAGAAGAAAATGCAACATAAATTGTCGAGATGACATTGTAAGATTCTCGAGAATTGAACTATGGAAGCGAGTCCCAAAACAAGAGCTCATCATTAAACCAAGGCGAGAATGAGGGGTGGCTGATGGTCTCAGCGACAATTCTTCAAGATTCCCAAAAGGATGGATTTCCACAAGTAGGTGAACAATGAGATAACATTTGTCAGATCCAATGATATAATGATGTAGGTTTGAGGAAACGTCCACAATTAAACATTGGTTGAAAGGTGCGCCCAAAATATGGGTTGGGTTGCACGACCAATGTCAGAATGGTGATTCAATAATCAATAGTCTAAGAACGAACGGCCGACCATTAACTTCAAAGCAATAAGGTTGCTAGAAGGACAGAATCCAAACAACACCGTTCACTTGTTGGTACCCCGGTTGGAATCAACACGAGGACCAAGAAAGAATGGTGATGGTGAGAAGTATCACGATACCAAGAATTCTTAGGAGGTGGTGAAATTCTCACGACATTCTTGACATAAAGGATGGTAAAACTCAGCATAATTGCTGGATAGCACGGGTCTCCAGGTATAACTCAAAACACGAACAAGTTTGTGTTGGAGGGAAGGCAATAATGTTGTCGGTGATAACACAAATCATCGAGGGACGAGGATGGTTACATGTCATCATCCATTTGGTTGATATTCTAGAAGGAATCAAAATGTTGTTTGATGACCATGACAAATTTAGTCGAGAGGCTCCACGAAGATGTAATCAATTGGCGATGGCATCAAGTGAAAGGAATGATGAAGCGAATGGTTATTGGAACCATGGGTATGACACAAACTCGAAATCAAGTTTGCTGTTCAGGGAGAAGTGATATGATGAGGTAAATCGACGTAAGCTTAGCTCATCGTCGAGAATTGTGCTCCGTGAAGAAGGACCAGGTAGCACAGTTAAAATTTAGCACAATGATGATATAGCCGATTAGGCTAGGAATGACTTAAATGATTATTAACTCGTAAGCAACAACATTTACTTAAGAGTTATTGAATCAGAGTGCGGACTCGATTCACTATTCGGTGTTCTCGGTTGATGACAACCCAGAACCTAGGAACAATTGGATCCGACGAGTGATAATAGTTTATGAAGAACCCATAAGAAGTTATGATGTCCCATGATATTCCCGAGATACCAGGGTGTAATAATCGACGGTAGGTCAAAGTAAAGGTTGGACAAGTGCAATGATCTGCACAAGACAAGTACTTCAACTTGTCCGAGAAATGGTATTAAGGAGAAAATATGGTCGGAACCATGATTGTAAAGGACCAAACATAGATACAGGACGAACTTATGACAAGGGGATTATTATCATTTACAAGAAGCTTCAAAGAAAAGTTCCACATTGGGTCCATGGGCATGAACGCAAGGGCTCAAGGTCGAGTCCCACTTCTTCAATGCATAACCTTCCATTTTACTTCTCGCTTTTGATGAGGCTGTAGTGTAGAAATTCTATCTGGCGGAGCAACAGAAGAGTATGACTCGCGAAAACTTTCGGGTTCATACCATTTGGGGAAGGCATAGGTTCAACCCATCAGGGCATCTTAGGAGTATATACCACAAATTTCAAGAATAAATAACACAAACTCGATAGTAGAGCATGCTTGAGAAAGCAGAGGATACAATTTACCAAAGGCATTATGTATCCGAGGAAAGGCTCACAAACTTATTGAATATGAAGGACGGTGTCAGTTAAAATCCAACAAAGGATCTGCTGGTCCTCAAGGGATCTGGTGTGAGCATCGGTACTCAACCAGAGGGAGAAACAATGCAAGGAGATCAGACTTTAGAAACAACTGACTAATTCAAGGCTCAAATGCAAAGGAATTATCAATTCCAAGATAAGGGATCAGAAGCAATGCTCCGATCAGGGATGGATGAGTTAGCCTTTGGGGTACGATCGATGGTCAATTGATTGGTCGAGATCCAGCTCATGTTTAAACTGGCGTCTGAGCCGGAAGGATGAATTCTAGGATCTGACTGATGATTGCGTGCATTCGCAATCATGTTGAATCAATAAGATCAAAATGACGGTGGCAAAGAATGCCAATAAGATTACTATACTTATGGGATTAACCATAATGCAAGCAAGTAAAGAATTTAAAGAGCAATAAGCTGCTGAGGATTTTCGAAAGATCGAATAGTATTTCGAAGACCATTGTGAAACACATGAACAACTGGGGGGTGAGCGGATACTCGATAAGTGCGAGAATTATCCATAGGGGTATTCAGGTGACAAGGAACAGCAAGGCAGTAAGCTCAAAGGATTATCGAAACAACGACAAGTATTACGGGGTATCTTGTAATAACAAGACCAACTGGGGATGAATGTACGAATAACAACTGCAAGTAGTTATCCATAAGGGTTGACGGTAGAAGGGGAATTGCAAACACGATGAACACAAGTTCTCGGGTTAACAGCGGAGAGTGTCTTCAGGGTCTTCACGTACAGCAGACGATCATCAGTAATAAGGGGCTCTCCGGGTGAAAGAGATAACGAGATCCTAATGTTAGATTTAGCAAAATTCATTTAACCCGAAAAGAAGAGAGCTCAGAGTCCCAGAGTAAGGATTGAGGAGTAAAAGATCCTAATACCACCCAGATGGCAACGTGGGCCCGTAAGGCACACAACCATGTAAGTAAAAGTTTTGCAATGTCTAGACTCGACTTCAGCCAAGGAGTGTGGAAGGGGGAATTCCTACAGGCAGTTGGCTCTGATACCAACTTGTGACGGCCCCGATTTAATCGTACACTAATCATACATGCAAACGTGTACGATTAAGGTCAGGGACTCACGGGAAGATATCACAACACAACTCTACAAATAAAATAAGTCATACAAGCAACATATTACAAGCCAGGGGCCTCGAGGGCTCGAATACAAGAGCTCGATCATAGACGAGTCAGCGGAAGCGACAATATCTGAGTACAGACATAAGTTAAACAAGTTTGCCTTAAGAAGGCTAGCACAAACTGGGAGACAGATCGAAAGAGGCGCAGGCCTCCTGCCTGGGATCCTCCTAACTACTCCTGGTCGTCGTCAGCGGGAATCACGTAGTAGTAGGCACCTCCGGTGTAGTAGGAGTCGTCGTCGAAGGTGGCGTCTGGCTGCTGGACTCCAGCATCTGGTTGCGACAACCAGAATGAAAGGAAAAGGGGGGAAAGGGGGAGAAACCAACCGTGAGTAGTCATCCAAAGTACTCGCAAGCAAGGAGCTACACTACATATGCATGGGTATCAAATGGAGTAAGGATATCATATATGGACTGAACTGCAGAATGCCAGAATAAGAGGGGGATAACTAATCCTTTCGAAGACTACGCTTCTGGCAGCCTCCGTCTTGCAGCATGTAGAAGAGAGTAGACTGAAGTCCTCCAAGTAGCATCGCATAGCATAATCCTAACCGATGATCCTCCCCTCGTCGCCCTGTGAGAGAGAGACCACCGGTTGTATCTGGCACTTGGAAGGGTGTGTTTTATTAAGTATCCGATTCTAGTTGTCATAAGGTCAAGGTACAACTCCAAATCGTCCTGTTACCGAAGATCACGGCTATTCGAATAGATTAACTTCCCTGCAGGGGTGCACCACATACCCCAACACGCTTGATCCCATTTGGCCGGAAACACTTTTCGGGGTCATGAGCGGCCGCGAAAGATCAACACGTCCCAGCCCCACCTAGGCACAACAGAGAGGTCAGCACGCCGGTCTAAACCTAAGCGCACAGGGGTCTGGGCCCATCGCCCTTAGCACACCTACACGTTGTGAACGCGGCCGGAAGCAGAACTAGCCCCCTTAATACAAGAGCAGGCTTACGTTCCAATCCGGCGCGCGCCGCTCAGTCGCTGACGTCACGAAGGCTTCGGCTGATACCACGACGCCGGGATACCCATAACTACTCCCGCGTAGATGGTTAGTGCGTATAGACCAAATGGCCAGACTCAGATCAAATACCCAGATCTCGTTAAGCGTCTTAAGTATCCGCGAACGCTGACCAGGGCCAGGCCCACCTCTCTCCTAGGTGGTCTGAACCTGCCCTGTCACTCCGCCTCAAAGTTCCACTTGCGGGTGCTCCTACGAGCCGACCCGTCTTTAATCACCACGTGTATCAAGTATAAAGTACATAGTATAAACCCGCGATCACCTCCCGAGTGATCACGGCCCGATAGTATAGCACAGCAGACGGACAAGAATGTAGGGCCACAGATGGAAATACTAGCATCCTATACTAAGCAAGTAGGATTGCAGGTAAAGGTATCAACAGTAGTAGCAAGGATAGTCTATGCATCAGGATAGGAATAACGAAAGCAGTAACATGTTACACTACTCTAATGCAAGCAGTATAGAGGAGAGTAGGCGATATCTGGTTGCTCTGGCAAGAGAGAGGAGTCGTCAACTCCGTAGTCGTACTGGGTAGCAGCGGCGTCGGTCTCGGTGTCTATCAAGAGAAGAGGGGGGAGAAACAATAAATATTTAAGCAGGCATATGCATAGAAATGCATGACATGACAGGTAACGGCGTTAGAGGTGCCCTAACGCGGTATGTGATGATACCGGTGAAGGGGGGGAAACATCCGGGAAAGTATCCCAGGCGTTTCGCGTTTTCGGACAGACGAACCGGAGGGGGAAAGTTGCGTGTTCGCGATGCTAGGGATGCGTGGCGGACGAACGGGCTGCGTATCCGGGTTCATCTCCACCGCGCCGCCATGGCCGAGCTCAGCTCCGCCGAGCAGTTGGCGGCCGTCATTGCCATGCTCGCCTGAGCACAGGAACGTGCTCAGTGCAGCCCGCCAAAGCTGCCCGTGCCGCTTGCCCACCTCGTCGACCCCCGTAGCGTGATCCGAACGATGTCCTGAATGCCACCACCGCCTCCACTCGCCGCCGGTGAAGATTCCGGCCGTTTTGGCCCGCGCCACCACCACGGATGGATGCGGCCCAGCCTCACCATTCGAACATGCCCTCGCACGCTCAGAGCCGATCCCCATAGCCCGATTCCGACGCTCTCCGGCGAACTCGCCGCCGCGGGAGGCTCGCCGGAGCTACTCCGGCGCCAGCCCTGACCTTGCATGGCATGGGGCCCGCCCAGAGCCGCTGACAGTGGGCCCCTGTGCCTCTATTTGACCGCGTTGACCACGGTTAACGCAGGGTACTATTCCCCAGCCACTGACTAATGGGGCCCACACCCCTAATTAGGTCAGTCAAACATTTTTAAAAAAATAAACCTAATTAGTTTAGTTAATTAGACACTGACAGGTGGGCCCAGAAGTTTTACTAACTAAATTTAGATTACTTTGAACTCTGTTTATCCCACTGTCTGTGACAGGTGGGTCCCCCATGTCAGTTTTGACCAGTCAACCGGGCTCTGGACTGTTGACGGCACACATACATCATGCTGGCGCGATAATTCATTTCTGTTAAATAATAATTCCAGAAAATACTTGAATCTTTAGAAATTCATAGAAATTAAACCGTAGCTCAGATGAAATTTTTTTTCTGTATGAAAGTTGCTCAGAAAAATCCAACGAATCCAAATGCACGGTCCATTCACCTGTCACATGCCCCTAGCATGCGGAACAAGGAACCGTCCCCTCTCTTTCATCTGTCCAGAATCCTCCTAACGCCGGGAATTCATCCTCAGATGTTTATCCCCTCCGTCTGCAACGTGTAGTACTACGTTAGGGAAACCCTAGGTCTGCCCGTTGTCATGTTATGCCTTGTGATGCATTGTTTGCTCTGTATTTACTATTTCTTCGCCGACACCGCACATCACCCCGCTAGTTGTACGACTTTGCAGAGTTACTATCGAGTCCCGAGGGTGGAACCTCTTACATCACTCCTGATGAGATCTCTGCAGTGTAGCTATACAATCGAGGTCATCGAGTGTGATTTCCTCCTTAACCACTTCCGTTACCACTCTGTCGTGCAACTCCTCAAGTGTGAACCTCGAGGGTGGATCCTCTTACGTTCACCTTGATGATAACATCAAGTGGGATACACCGGGGGTGATTCCTCGGTTTTTCCCCTTGGTGTTAGACACACAGTTACTATGGTTACTATGACTTTACACTGAGCCATGTTACTAAAGACGGGTCGAACCTGAGGGGTACTCGCGCGAGCTTAATAGCGAGTGATGTGGAGTCGGGTTGACCTAGAAGGTGCCCGCGAGATACTTACGAGGCGTGGCCGGGCATTCTTAGCCCTTGTCGCAACTACTCGAGACGGGGCGACGGGGTCACATCGACCGTGAGTCTCTGCTCGTTACCGCGTGCTCCTAATCCACTATGGTTTGGATATTTGATCCGAGGGGCCTCTGGCCTGATAGCACTAACCATCACGTGGGCATAGTATGGGCGTTCTGCGTCGTATACATAAGCCGATGCTTAATAGACGTCAGCGACTGAGCGGCGCACGCCGGGTTGGACTGCATAAGCACCTGCCTTGTTGAAGGAGGTAGCTAGGTCTGCTCACCGGCCGCGTACGCAACGTGCAGGAGTTCCCGGGGAGATGGCCCATGACTCCTGGGGGCATAGGTTTAGTCCGGCGTGCTGGCCTCTCTATTAAGCCTAGGTCGGGTTGCGGCTTATTGTTTGGCCGAGGCCGGGCATGACCTAGGAAAGTGTGTCCGGTCAGAGTTAATCGAGCATGGTGGGTAAGTTGGTGCACCCCTACAGGGTAGAAAACATCTATCGATAGCCTATCCTACGGCAACGGACACTTGGAGTTGTATCCCGATCGATACAACTAGAACTGGATACTTGAGATGAGACATGGAGATGAGACTTGGATATGAGATGATAACTGGATAGTATGGCTCTGGGATTGCTTTCTCGCAGGGACTCGAGAAAGGATCTCTGGCCGAGGTTGATAACACTTCTACTACTTTACTTTATGCTACTCTACTCCCTCCTGTTGCTGCAAGATGGTGGTTTCCAGAAGATGCTAGTCTTCGATAGGCTAGGCTTTCCCCTTCCCTTCTGGCATTCTACAGTTTAGTCCATAGATACAACCCATTCCTTTGATACAGATGCATACTTAGTTTAGATCTGCTGTAAGTCTTGCGAGTACTTTGGATGAGTACTCACGGTTGCTTTGCTACTTCTTTTCGCCCATACCCGATTGTTGTGACCAGATGACGGATCCCAGGAGCCAGACGACGCCACTGATGACTACTACTACCCGGAGGATGCCAACTACTACATGACGACCGCATGACAATTTGGAGTAGTTAGGAGGTTCGCAGGCAGGAGGCCTTGCCTTTTCGATCGTTGTTGCTTTTGTGCTAGCCTCCTTAAGGCTAACTTGTCTAACTTATGTCTGTACTTAGATATTGTTGCTTCCGCTGACTCTTGTGTTTTTTGAGCTTATGTATTCGAGCCCTCGAGATCCCTGGCTTGTAATATAAAGCTTGTATTATTTTAATTTGTGTCTAGAGTTGTGTTGTGCTATCTTCCCGTAAGTCCTTGATCTTGATCGTACACATTTGCGTGTATGATTAATGTACGATTGAATCAAGGGCGTCACAAGTTGGTATCAGAGCCGACTGCCTGTAGGTAGCCCCCTTTCCAACTCCTTGGCTGAAGTTGAGTCTACTCACTGAAAAACTTTTACTACCATTGGCTGTGTGTCTTACGGGCCCACGTCGCCATATGGGTGGTATTAGGATCTTTTTTTCCTTAGAATAGTATTCTGGATAGTACACGCACTGTCGTGATGACAACGACGTGATATCCATCGTACCTCGTTGATTATGCTTGTTTCATCATGAATGATCCTTGTCTTTGCAAACGCTCAATGCTGAACTACCCCCTGTTACATGTTAGCAGGATGGTTAGACCCGCTAGTCTTGGCCATGGTGCCAACGATCCACCACCGCCCGAATTCTTTGCTGGAAAGATGCAACAATTTGAGCTGAACCGCCAGTTCATGGAAGGAATGATGGCTCAGTTTTGTAACGCCCGGATAATCATGCTACAGTAATCCCACGCTAATCGTGCCATGACACCTCGGTTACTGTTGCTATCCTCGCAATAATTCAAAACCGTTCGAAATTCAAATTCAAATTAATGATAACAATAAAAGTTTTCAAAAATTAAAACAAAATTGTTCGATGGTTGCCGAATATTACAATGGTAATTATGGTGCAACAAACACATTTTTATAAAATACCTAATGCCCTAAATTAAATAAAACAGAAAAGGAAAAAGAAATAAATATAAGAAAATACAAAACAGAAACAAAAAAAAGAAAAGAAAAGGAACCAAAGGAAAGGAGAAAGACCCCACTAGCTCCCCCCTGGGCTTTAGCCCATTCCCCCGCACCCGGCCGGCCCAGGTGGCCCAGCTGCCTCCTCCCCACCTCTGTCACCTCCTCCCCACGCCCCCCCCACTGTTCGTCCGACCGCGCCCGCGTCGCCGACGGACCAGCTCGCTGCCCCGCGCCGCTACAGGCCCCTGGAGAGGATAAGGGCGCCGACGCCGCGCCCCCTCGGCTCCCCTCCCCACATGCCCCCCTGCTCTCCTCCTCGATCCCCGCCTCCGTCTCGCTCCTCAGATCCGCCCTGTCCGAGCGCCTCCATGGCCGTGGCCGTCACGTAGCCGTGGCCACCGTCCTCCCCGCACCACGCCAACGTGTCGCCGGTCTCCCTCGTCACCCTCCTCGTCGTCCTCGACCGTTGGTTCGAGCTCCGCAACATCGCAGCGTCGTGGGCGAGGTCGTCTTCTTCCTCCGCCTCGCCGCCGCTCATCCCCAACTCCGGCGACGCCCTCTGCAGCTACTAAGCCGTCAAGGGCCACTGTGTGTGCCGCTCGGTGAGCCCCCGCTCCCTCCCCTCTCTCTCTCGACGTCGTTCGCTAGTTAGACGCCCCCCCCCCTCGACTTGCCCGAGCGCATTGCCGCACGCGCTCGTCGCCGGCAGCCGTCCGGTGACCATTTGGTCCCGGGCTCATGCCTATCGTGCTCAGCATCGCTGTAGGAACCCGGAGCGACCACCCGTTGGTCCTACCGTGGCCAGCATAGGCGTTCCCCACCGCGGCCAAACGCCGGCGTCCGCCCCGCTCGTCACCGGTGACACTGCGGCCCTCCTCCGGCCACGCCACCGCCACGGTTCGATGCAGCTCCTCGCTCTCGACCGAACGCCCCCTCCCACGCGGCCTACCTTGCTCCATAGCGCCGTTTCCGTCGAGCACCCATACGCGCCGCCGCCTCTGCTCGTCGCCAGTGCCGATTCCGGCCAAGTCCGGCCATACCACCACCCCTACTCGACGCGGCATCGAGTGGCCGTTCGGCTGGACCAAGCTGCGCGCCGAACGGCGCCGTGTAGCGAAATCCCGACGAGGCCCGGGAGCCCCCGCCGCGTTCTGACGTCGCCGGCGGCCAAACGCCGGCCGCCGCCTACGTGGTTGGCCTGGGGCCACCTCAAGGCCACTGCCAGCGGGCCCTGCGGGTCCTAGTTGACTGGGTTGACCCAATCAACTGCTAACGTGGCAGCTACTGCCACTGACATGCGGGCCCCATGTCAAAAACGAATAAAATTAAATAGATAATTTGCTAATTAATTAATTAAACACTAATCTCTCACTGACTACCGGGCCCCACCCACTAATTAGCCTATTTAGTTAGTTTTAAAACTCTGTTAGTACCCTGTCAATGACATGTGGGTCCCACTGGACCCACCTGTCTGGTTTGACTGGTCAACTGACCAGTTGACCTGCTGACATCACTATGATGTCATGCCTGCGTCATCATTCACTGTTTTGGATAATGTTGGATTTAAATAAATAATTAAAATCAGAAATTAATAAAAACTTTAGAAAATCATATCTTTTAATCCGTAACTCGGATGAAAATACTTTGTACATGAAAGTTGCTCAGAACGACGAGACAATTCCGGATACGCAACCCGTTCGTCCGCCACACCTCCCTAACCTATCAAACTCGTAACTTTCCCCCTCCGACTCCTTTGCCCGAAAACGCAAAACACCGGGGATACCTTCCCGGATGTTTCCCCCCTTCACCGGTATCACCTCATACCACGTTAGGGCACCCCTAGCACCGTTACTTGTCTTGTCATGCATCATTATGCATCTGTTTGCATTGTATTCATTGTTTCTTCCCCCCTCTTCTTCCGCTAGACACCGAGACCGACGCCGCTGCTACCTAGTACGACTATGGAGTTGACGACCCTTCTCTCTTGCCAGAGCAACCAGGCAAGCCCCCCTTTTGATCACCAGATATCGCCTACTCTTCTCCCTACTACTTGCATTAGAGTAGTGTAACATGTTACTGCTTTCCGTTAATCCTATTCTGATGCATAGCCTGTCCTTGCCGCTACTGTTGATACCTTTACCTGCAATCCTAATGCTTAGTATAGGATGCTAGTTTATCATCAGTGGCCATACATTCTTGTCCGTCTGTCATGCTATATTATCGGGCCGTGATCACTCGGGAGGTGATCACGGGTATATACTATATACTTTATACAGGATACATGTGGTGACTAAAGACGGGTCGGCTTGTGGAGCACCCGCGAGTGATCCACGGATTGGGGGCTGAAAGGACCTTTGTCCCAACGGCCCTCTGTGTGGATCTTTGTGGCGAAGCGACAGGGCAGGTTGAGACCACCTAGGAGAGAGGCGGGCCTGGCCCTGCTCGGCGTTCGCGGTTATTTCAAAATAACACGCTTAACGAGATCTTGGTATTTGATCTGAGTCTGGCTACTGGCCTATACGCACTAACCATCTACGCGGGGACAGTTATGGGCACTCGACGTCGTGGTATCAGCCGAAGCCTTCGTGACGTCAGCGACTGAGTGGCGCACGCCGGATTGGACCGTAAGCCTGCTCTTGTATTAAGGGGGCTAGTTCTGCTTCCGGCCGCGTTCGCAACGTGCAGGTGTGCAAAGGGCGATGGGCCCAGACCCCTGCGCCATAGGATTTAGACCGGTGTGCTGACCTCTCTGTTTTGCCTAGGTAGGGCTGCGACGTGTTGATCTTCCAAGGCTGGGCATGACCCAGGAAAGTGTGTCCGGCCAAATGGGATCGAGCGTGTTGGGATATGTGGTGCACCCCTGCAGGGAAGTTAATCTATTCGAATAGCCGTGATCTTCGGTAACAGGACGACTTGGAGTTGTACCTTGACCTTATGACAAGTAGAACCGGATACATAATAAAACACACCCTTCCAAGTGCCAGATACAACCGGTGATCGCTCTCTCACAGGACGATGAGGGGAGGATCATCGGTTAGGTTTATGCTATGCGATGCTACTTGGAGGACTTCAGTCTACTCTCTTCTACATGCTGCAAGATGGAGGTGGCCAGAAGCGTAGTCTTCGACAGGATTAGCTATCCCCTTCTTATTCTGCCTTTCTGTAGTTCAGTCCACCGATATGGTCCTTTACACATTTACCCATGCATATGTAGTGTAGCTCCTTGCTTGCGAGTACTTTGGATGAGTACTCACGGTTGCTTTCTCCCTCTTTTCCCCCTATCCCTTCTACCTGGTTGTCGCAACCAGATGTTGGAGCCCAGGATCCAGACGCCACCGTCGATGATGACTCCTACTGCACCGGAGGTGCCTACTTCTACGTGCTGCACGCTGAAGACGACCAGGAGTAGTTAGGAGGATCCCAGGCAGGAGGCCTGCGCCTCTTTCGATCTGTATCCCAGTTTATGCTAGCCTTCTTAAGGCAAACTTGTTTAACTTATGTTTGTACTCAGATATTGTTGCTTCCGCTGACTCGTCTATGATCAAGCTCTTGTATTCGAGCCTTTGAGACCCCTGGCTTGTAATATGATTCTTGTATGACTTATTTTTATTTGTAGAGTTGTGTTGTGATATCTTCCCGTGAGTCCCTGATCTTGATCGTACACGTTTGCGTGTATGATTAGTGTACGGTTGAATCGGGGGCGTCACAAGTTGGTATCAGAGCCGACTGCCTGTAGGAATCCCCCTTCCACACTCCTTGGCCGAAGTTGAGTCTAGACATTACAAAACTTTTACTAACATGGTTGTGTGCCTTACGGGCCCACGTCGCCATCTGGGTGGTATTAGGATCTTTTACTCCTCGATCCTTACTCTGGACTCTGAACTCTCTCCTACTCGGGTTAAACGATTTTGCTAACTCTAACACTAGGATCCCGTGACCATGTTCACCCCAAAGTTGCATAAGCCCTAGTTATTCTTTAGAGTAGTACTTGAACATTATCCACATTGTCATTTGACTCCTGTGAAAACATCCTTGCTTTCAGATGGAACCCACGAGGCAGGTCGTGCACCACACGACGGCCATTGGTGCCTCAGGATCACCTGCTATGTTGGTTGAGATGATGACCTATCTGGGTTATCGCTGGCACCCTGAGTACACCGTCTATGAGGAGTATCAGGACTTCAACCAAGAGCAGTACCGTGCCATCGTCCACCTCTACTCTCGAGAGTATGAATCCACTACTGTGCTGCACACTGCTCATGGTGTTGGAGTGACTATCGATATGGCGGTCCACGATGCTGCTTATGTTGCTCTGACACGTCTTCGTGGAGAGTATCAGGAGTTGGACACCTCCCCCTTCAGGCACATTGCTATCGCATCCGATGTTGGTACGGAGGGATACTACACTGCTGCCTACTCCACTGTCACCCGAGAGCTCTTCTACCATCAGAACCTGGTTCTGCATGCTGATGGGCTGGATAGAGCTAACCGAGCTCTTCGCCACGAGTTGTACACCACCCGTCAGCACCTGTATCATGCTCTGACGCTGTTGCACCCCTCTGTCCGCTCTCGTGATCTGTCGCGTTCTGCGATCTACCCTGCCTGGACCGTGATGCCCCAGGGCGTCGGCTGGCCAGATGTGGGAGGCTACTCTCCTGCATTGGGTCCTCTCCTGCCACCTGCGCATCGGGTTCCGCACCAGAGTATCCGCGGACCCCAGGCTACTCGCGTGGAGGTCTTCCCTTCGCGTCACTACCAGCTGTCGGGCTACACCTACCTCCGCAGTACCGCATGGGACTGACGTAGACTTGCTTATTAGTGTTAGATGCATTCGCCGCGAGCCTGTGTGCCGCCTATGATGTCTTAGCCTATGTACTGAACACTATGTAACAAACTCTATTCCTGATCTCTTTTGTAAGATATGCTGACTACTATGTAGTATCTATCGTGCTGCTTTCGTTGTGCATGTTTCATCATGAATGATTCTTGTCTTTGCAAATTTCTCAATGCTGAACTACCACTGTTACATATTAGCAGGATGGTTAGACCAGGTGGTCGTGGTCGTGGTGGCAACGCCCCACCACCGCCTGCGTACATGGTTGGGATGATGCAACATTTGAGCTGAATCGTCAGTTCATGGAGAATATTATGGCTCAGTTTCCTCGCCCCAATATGAACCAGCAGCCAACCCAAGTGACTCTGCAGGATTTCATGCGCCTCAACCCAATCGTGTACCACAGCTCAACTCAGCCTCTGGATGCTGACGAATGGCTCCGTGACATCACCTATGAGATGGAGTCCGCTGATGTAGCGCCTGCCAGCTATGTCACCTTTGCTTCCTTCTTCCTGAAAGGACCCGCGGCTCAATGGTAGGACAGCCACAGGCGTACTCTGCCAGCTGGAACAATCATCACCTGGCCAGACTTCCAAGCTGCCTTCCGTGCTCGCTTCATTCCTCAGGGAGTCATGGACCGGAAGAAGCGTGAGTTCCGCAACCTCACCCAAGGCAACAAAACTGTGGAATCTTACCAGCGGGAGTTTCTGGACTTGTCCTGCTATGCTGAAGAGGACATTGCAACTGATGCACGCAGACAGGAGAAGTTCCGTGATGGCCTTAAGGCTGACATCAAGCTCGCACTTCTAGTGCATGACTTTGCTGATTTCGCCACTCTGGTGAACAAAGCCATCAATGTCGAAACTGGTCTGCAGGAATACTAGTGCTCTCATAGGCGCAACCGTGACACGGGCTCATCTTCCGGCCCGTCTTCGCAGAAGCGCAAGATATGGATTCCCTACAGCATGTACCGGCCGAATGCACCTGCCCCAAGGCAGACCTATGCTGCACCTCGTCTACCTGCTCCTCCAACTAGGCAGCCAAGTCTTCCAGCTCCACCACCACAAGCTCCTGTTCCCACTCCCAATAATGGTCTCTGCTACAAGTGTGGTCAGCCAGGTCACCGTGCTAGGGATTGCAATCAGAACAAGAATCAACTGGCCCTCCCCACAGCTGGCCGTGGAAGCAACCAGCCTCGCAACAACAATGCCAAGTCTTATGGTCGTGTTCATGCCAACCACGTTGATCTCAATGAAGTTCTAGACCAGCCTGCTACCATGATGGGTACACTCCTCGTAAATTCAGTACCAGCATCTGTTTTATTTGATACGGGAGCATCGCATTCATTCATATCAGCTGAGTTTGCATTCATGCATGGCATTAAATACGAAGAGATGAACACTGCGATTGTGGTACACAGTCCTGCGGGCCAGTGTCAAACCTCTATGGTTAGTCACGATGTTCCCGTTGAAATTGAAGGACTGGAATTCCTTGCCTCTCCCATCGTACTGAAGTCCTGTAGCATCGACCTCATTCTGGGAATGGATTGGTTGAAAGCGCATACTGCTTCTATAGTTTGCGCCACTAAGGTCGTCCATCTGCTACACCCTACTGATGAAATAATTCCTTCCCAAGCTCATCTAGTTCAGAACGCCGAGGCACGTCTTTATGGCTTGAATGCGTTGAACGCTGCACCACTCGAGGGCATTGGAAACATTCCCATCGTTCGTGAATTCCAAGATGTCTTCCCAGAAGAACTTCCAGGGATTCCCCCTGCTAGAGCTATCGAATTCATCATCGACTTGAAACCCGGCACTACCCCTATAGCTAAACGACCCTACAAGATGCCGCTGCATGAACTCACTGAGATTAAGGAGGAAATCGACAAATCTCTTGTCAAAGGTTTCATTCGCCCAAGTTGCTCTCCTTGGGGAGCACCTTCTCTCTTTGTTAAGAAGAAGGATGGGACAAACCGATTAGTCCAAGACTATCGTCCTATAAACCAAGCTACCATTCAGAATAAATATCCTCTTCCCCGGATCAATGATCTTTATGATCAACTGGCTGGCTCATCAGTGTTCTCCAAACTCGACTTGAGGTTGGGTTACCACCAGATCCGTGTTCGTGAGGAGGACATCCCAAAAACCGCCTTCGTGACCCGGTATGGATCATACGAGTACACCGTCATGTCATTCGGCTTAACGAATGCTCCCGCCACCTTCTCTCGTCTGATGAACTATATATTCATGGATTACCTCGACAAGTTTGTCGTGGTTTATCTGGACAATATCCTTGTATTTTCCAAGAACGAAGAAGAACATGCTGCACATCTTCGTCTTGTGCTGGAAAAACTTCGAGAGCATCAACTGTATGCTAAGTATTCCAAGTGTGAATTCTGGCTCCCCGAAGTAACCTATCTTGGGCATGTCATCTCCAAGGATGGTATTGCCGTCAACCCTGAACGAGTTCAGGCTATTCTCGATTGGACTCCTCTGAAGAATGTCAAGCAAGTCCGAAGTTTTCTCGGTCTCGCCAGCTATTGCCGTCGATTCGTCGAGAACTTCTCCAAGATTGCCAGGCCTCTGACTAATCTGTTGCATAAGGGTGTCAAGTTCGAATGGACAGACAAGTGTCAGGAAAGTTTCCAGGCGCTCAAAGACAAGTTGACTTCTGCCCCCGTGCTTGCTCCACCTGATACTAAGAAGGACTTCGTCATTTACTGCGACGCTTCCCGTCAAGGATTAGGTTGTGTCATAATGCAAGAGCACAGAGTGATTGCTTATGCCTCTTGTCAACTGCGCCCTCACGAAGAAAACTACCCAGTTCACGACCTCGAGCTTGCTGCTGTCATTCATGCACTGAAGCAGTGGCGACACTACCTTCTCGGTAATCGTTGCGAGATCTTCACCGATCACCAAAGTCTGTAGTATCTGTTTACTCAGCCAGATCTGAACCTCCGTCAGCAAAGATGGATGGAGACTGTTGCATACTTTGACGTGGGTATATCATATACCCCCGGCAAGGCTAGTGTAATGGCTGATGCCTTGAGCCGCAAGTCTTACTGCAACCACCTCCATGGGGAGGAGGCCGGCCTTGCCCCCGTATATAAAGGAGCAAGGGGGAGGAGGCCGGCCCTAGGAGAGGCACGCCAGGGAGTAGGATTCCTACTCCTAGTTGGAGTAGGTTTCCTCCTTTCCTAGTCCAACTAGGAGAAGGGGGGAAAGGGGGGAAGAGGGGAAGGAAGGGAGAGAGGGGCCGTGCCCCAAACCACTTGTCCAATTCCGACTGGGCTTGGGAGGGGCGCGCACCACCTCCTGGTCCTTCCCACTAAGGCCCATTAAGGCCCATTGCTTCTTGCTCGTATTCCCGTAATTCCCCGGTACCTCCAAAAATATCCGAATCACTCGGAACCTTTCCGATGTCCGAATATAGTCGTCCAATATATCTATCTTTACGTCTCGACCATTTCGAGACTCCTCGTCATGTCCCCGATCTCATCCGGGACTCCGAACTCCTTTGGTACATCAAAACTCATAAACTCATAATATAACTGTCATCGAAACCTTAAGCGTGAGGACCCTACGGGTTCAAGAATAATGTAGACATGACCGAGACATGTCTCTGGTCAATAACCAATAGCGGAACCTGGATGCTCATATTGGCTCCCACATATTCTACGAAGATCTTTATCGGTCAGACCGCATAACAACATACGGTGTTCCCTTTGTCATCGGTATGTTACTTGCCCGAGATTCGATCGTCGGTATCTTAATACCTAGTTCAATCTCGTTACCGGCAAGTCTCTTTACTCGTTTTGTAATACATCATCTCACAACTAACTCATTAGTTGCAATGCTTGCAAGGCTTATGGGATGTGCAGTACCGAGAGGGCCCAGAGATACCTCTCCGACAATCGGAGTGACAAACCCTAATCATGAAATATGCCAACCCAACATGTACCTTTGGAGACACCTGTAGAGCTCCTTTATAATCACCCAGTTACGTTGTGACATTTGGTAGCACACAAAGTGTTCCTCCGGCAAACGGGAGTTGCATAATCTCATATTCATAGGAACATGTATAAGTCATGAAGAAAGCAATAGCAACATACTAAATGATCGGGTGCTAAGCTAATGGAATGGGTCATGTCAATCACATCATTCTCCTAATGATGTGATCCCGTTAATCAAATGACAACACATGTCTATGGTTAGGAAACATAACCATCTTCGATTAACGAGCTAGTAAAGTAGAGGCATACTAGTGACACTTTGTTTGTCTATGTATTCACACATGTATTATGTTTCTAGCATGAATAATAAACATTTATCATGAAATAAGGAAATAAATAATAACTTTATTATTGCCTCTAGGGCATATTTCCTTCAGTCTCCCACTTGCACTAGAGTCAATAATCTAGATCACATCGCCATGTGGTTTAACATCAATAGTTCACATCACCATGTGATTAACACCCATAGTTCACTTCGTCATGTGACCAACACTCAAAGGGTTTGCTAGAGTTAGTAATCTAGTTCACATCTATATGTGATTAACACCCAAAGAGTACTAAGGTGTGATCATGTTTTGCTTGTGAGAGAAGCTTAGTCAACGAGTCTACTAAAATTCAAATCTGTATGTATTTTGCAAATTTCTATGTCTACAATGCTCTGCACGGAGCTCCTTTAGCTAATTGCTCCCACTTTCAATATGTATCCAGATGAAGACTTAGAGTCATCCGGATCAGTGCCCAAAACTTGTATCGACGTAATCCTTTTACGATGAACCTTTTGTCACCTCCATAATCGAGAAACATATCCTTATTCCACTAAGGATAATTTTGACCGATGTCCAGTGATCTACTCCTAGATCACTATTGTACTCCCTTGCCAAAATTAGTGTAGGGTATATGATAGATCTGGTACATAGCATGGCATACTTTATAGAACCTATGGCTGAGGCATAGGGAATGACTTTCATTCTCTTTCTATTTTCTGCCGTGGTCGGGCTTTGAGTCTTACTCAATTTCACACCTTGTAACACAGGCAAGAACTCTTTCTTTGACTGTTCCATTTTGAACTACTTCAAAATCTTGTCAAGGTATGTACTCATTGAAAAAACTTATCAAGCGTCTTGATCTATCTCTATAGATCTTGATGCTCAATATGTAAGCAGCTTCACCGAGGTCTTTCTTTGAAAAACTCCTTTCAAACACTTCTTTATGCTTTACAGAATAATTCTACATTATTTCTGATCAACAATATGTCACTCACATATACTTATCAGAAATGCTGTAGTGCTCCCACTTCACTTTCTTGTAAATACAGGCTTCACCGCAAGTCTATATAAAACTATATGCTTTGATCAACTCATCAAAGTGTATATTCCAACTCCGAGATGCTTGTACTAGTCCATAGATGGATCGCTGGAGCTTGCACATTTTTTGTTAACACCTTTAGGATTGACAAAACCTTCTGGTTGCATCATATACAACTCTTCTTTAAGAAATCCATTAAGGATTGCAGTTTTGTTATCCATTTGCCAGATTTCATAAAATGCGGCAATTGCTAACATGATTCAGACAGACTTTAAGCATCGATACGAGTGAGAAAATCTCATCGTAGTCAACACCTGAACTTTGTCAAAAACCTTTTTCGATAAGTCTAGCTTTGTAGATAGTAACACTACTATCAGCGTCCGTCTTCCTCTTGAAGATCCATTTAATCTCAATGGCTTGCCGGTCGTCGGGCAAGTCAACCAAAGTCCATACTTTGTTCTCATACATGGATCCCATCTCAGATTTCATGGCCTTAAGACATTTTGCAGAATCTGGGCTCATCATCGCTTCCTCATAGTTCGTAGGTTCGTCATGGTCAAGTAACATGACCTCCAGAACAGGATTACCATACCACTCTGGTGCGGATCTCACTCTGGTTTACCTACGAGGTTCGGTAGTAACTTGATCTGAAGTTACATGATCATTATCATTAGCTTCCTCACTAATTGGTGTAGTAGTCACAGGAATAGATTTCTGTGATGAACTACTTTTTAATAAGGGAGCAGGTACAGTTACCTCATCAAGTTCTACTTTCCTCCCACTCACTTCTTTAGAGAGAAACTCCTTATCTAGAAAGTTTCCGAATTTAGCAACAAAATTCTTGCCTTCGAATCTGTGATAGAAGGTGCATCCAATAGTTTCCTTTGGATATCCTATGAAGACGCACTTCTCTGATTTAGGTTTGAGCTTATCAAGTTGAAACTTTTTCACATAAGCGTTGCAACCTCAAACTTTAAGAAATGACAACTTAGGTTTCTTGCTAAATCATAGTTTATACGGTGTCATCTCAACGGATTTAGATGGTGCCCTATTTAATGTGAATGTAGATGTCTCTAATGCATAACCCCAAAACGATAGTGGTAGATCGGTAAGAGACATCATAGATCGCACCATATCTAATAAAGTACGGTTATGACGTTCGGACACACCATTATGCTATGGTGTTCCAGGTGGCGTGATTAGTGAAACTATTTCACATTGTTTTTAACTGAAGGCCAAACTCGTAACTCAAATATTTTACTTCTGCGATCATATCGTAGAAACTTTTATTTTTGTTACGATAATTCTCCACTTCACTCTGAAATTCTTTGAACTTTTCAAATGTTTCAAACTTGTGTTTCGTCAAGTAGATATACTCATATCTGCTCAAATCATCTGTGAAGATCAGAAAATAATGATACCTGCCTCGAGCCTCAATATTCATTGGACCACATACATCAGTATGTATGATTTCCAACAAATCTGTTGCTCGCTCCATTGTTCCGGAGAACGGAGTCTTAGTCATCTTGCCCATGAGGCATGGTTCGCAAGCATCAACTGATTCATAATCAAGTGATTCCAAAAAGCCCATCAGCATGGAGTTTCTTCATGCGCTTTACACCAATATGACCTAAACGGCAGTGCCACAAATAAGTTGCACCATCATTATTAACTTTGCATCTTTTGGTTTCAATATTATGATTATGTGTATCACTATGATCGAGATCTAACGAACTATTTTCATTGGGTGTGTAACCATATAAAGTTTTATTCATGTAAACAGAACAACAATTTATTCTCTTACTTAAATGAATAACCGTATTGCAATAAACATGATCAAATCATATTCATGCTCAACGGAAACACCAAATAACACTTATTTAGGTTCAACACTAATCCCAAAAGTATAGGGAGTGTGCGATGATGATCATATCAATCTTGGAACCACTTCCAACACACATCGTCACTTCACCCTTAACTAGTCTCTGTTTATTCTGCAACTCCCGTTTCGAGTTACTAATCTTAGCAACTGAACTAGTATCAAATGCTGAGGGGTTGCTATGAACACTAGTAAGCACACATTAATAACATGTATATCAAATATACCTTTGTTCACTTTGCCATCCTTCTTATCCGCCAAATACTTGGGGCAGTTCCGCTTCCAGTGATCAGTCCCTTTGCAGTAGAAGCACTTAGTCTCAGGCTTAGGACCAGACTTGGGCTTCTTCACTTGAGCAGCAACTTGCTTGCCGTTCTTCTTTAAGTTCCTTTTCTTCCCTTTGTCATTTTGTTGAAACTAGTGGTCTCGTCAACCATCAACACTTGATGTTTTTCTTGATTTCTACCTTCGTTGATTTTAGCATCACGAAGAGCTTGGGAATTGTATCCATTATCCCTTGCATATTATAGTTTATCACGAAGTTCCACTAACCTTGCGATGGTGACTAGAGAATTCTATCAATCACTATCTTATCTGGAAGATTAACTCCCACTTTATTCAAGCGATTGTAGTACTCAAACAATCTGAGCACATGCTCACTAGTTGAGCGATTCTCCTCCACCTTTTAGCTATAGAATTTGTTGGAAACTTCATATCTCTCAACTCGGGTATTTGCTTGAAATATTAACTTCAACTCCTGGAACATCTCATATGGTCCATGACGTTCAAAACGTCTTTGAAGTCCCGATTCTAAGCCGTTAAGCATGGTGCACTAAACTATCAAGTAGTCATCATATTGAGCTAGCCAAACGTTCATAACGTCTGCATCTGCTCTTGCAATAGGTCTGTCACCTAGCGGTGCATCAAGGACATAATTCTTCTGTGCAGCAATGAGGATAAACCTCAGATCACGGATCCAATCCGCATCATTGCTACTAACATCTTTCAACACAATTTTCTCTAGGAACATATCAAAAATAAAACAGGGGTTCTAAACGCGAGCTATTGATCTACAACATAGATATGCTAATACTACCAGGACTAAGTTCATGATAAATTAAAGTTAGATTAATCATATTACTTAAGAACTCCCACTTAGATAGACATCCCTCTAATCCTCTAAGTGATCACGTGATCCAAATCAACTAAACCATGTCCGATCATCACGTGAGATTGAGTAGTTTCAATGGTGAACATCACTATGTTGATCATATCTACTATATGATTCACGCTCGACCTTTTGGTGTCCGTGTTCCGAGGCCATATCTGTATATGCTTGGCTCGTCAAGTATAACTTGAGTATTCCGCGTGTGCAACTGTTTTGCACCCGTTGTATTTGAACGTAGAGCCTATCACACCCGATCATCACGTGGTGTCTCAGCATGAAGAACTTTCGCAACGGTGCATACTCAGGGAGAACACTTCTTGATAATTAGTGAGAGATCATCTTAAAATGCTACCGTCAATCAAAGCAAGATAAGATGTATAAAAGATAAACATCACATGCAATCAATATAAGTGATATGATATGGCCATCATCATCTTGTGCTTGTGATCTCCATCTTCGAAGCACCGTCATGATCACCATCGTCACCGGCGCGACACCTTGATCATCATCATAACATCGTTGTCATCTCGCCAATCTTAAGCTTCCACGACTATCGCTACCGCTTAGTGATAAAGTAAAGCATTACAGTGCAATTGCATTGCATACAATAAAGCGACAACCATATGGCTCCTGCCAGTTGCCGATAAGTCAGTTACAAAACATGATCATCTCATACAATAAAATTTAGTATCATGTCTTGACCATATCACATCACAACATGGCCTACAAAAACAAGTTAGACATCCTCTACTTTGTTGTTGCAAGTTTTACGTGGCTGCTACGGCCTTAGCAAGAACCGTTCTTACCTATGCATCAAAACCACAATGATAGTTTGTCAAGTTGGTGCTGTTTTAACCTTCGCAAGGACCGGGCGTAGCCACACTCGGTTCAAATAAAGTTGGATAAACTGACACCCGCTAGCCACCTTTGTGCAAAGCACGTCGGGAGAACCGGTCTCGCATAAGCGTACGCGTAATGTCGGTCCGGGCCGCTTCGTCCAAAAATACCACCGAACCAAAGTATGACATGCTGGTAAGCAGTATGACTTATATCGCCCACAACTCACTTGTGTTCTACTCGTGCATATTACATCAACGCATAAAACCTAGGCTCGGATGCCACTGTTGGGGAACATAGTAATTTCAAAAAATTTCCTACGCACACGCAAGGTCATGGTGATGCATAGCAACGAGAGGGGAGAATGTGATCTACGTACCCTCGTAGACCGACAGCAGAAGCGTTAGCACAACGCCGTTGATGTAGTCGTACGTCTTCACGGCCCGACCGATCAAGCACCGAAACTATGGCACCTCCGAGTTTTAGCACACGTTCAGCTCGATGACGATCCCCGGACTCCGATCCAGCAAAGTGTCGGGGAAGAGTTCCGTCAGCATGACGGCGTGCTGACGATCTTGATGTTCTACTGTTTCAAGGCTTCGCACATGGCTAAGAGAACGATCTTGGAGATCAACTTGTGTGTCTAGAGGTGCCCCCTTGCCCCCGTATATAAAGGAGCAAGGGGGAGGAGGCCGGCCCTAGGAGAGGCGCGCCAGGGAGTAGGATTCCTACTCCTAGTTGGAGTAGGTTTCCTCCTTTCCTAGTCCAACTAGGAGAAGGGGGGAAAGGGGGGAAGAGGGGAAGGAACGGAGAGAGGGGCCGCGCCCCAAACCCCTTGTCCAATTCGGACTGGGCTTGGGAGGGGCGCGCGCCACCTCCTGGTCCTTCCCACTAAGGCCCATTAAGGCCCATTGCTTCTTCCTCGTATTCCCGTAACTCCCCGGTGCCTCCAAAAATATCCGAATCACTCGGAACCTTTCCGATGTCCGAATATAGTCGTCCAATATATCGATCTTTATGTCTCGACCATTTCGAGACTCCTCGTCATGTCCCCGATCTCATCCGGGACTCCGAACTCCTTCGGTACATCAAAACTCATAAACTCATAATATAACTGTCATCAAAACCTTAAGCGTGCGGACCATACGGGTTCGAGAACAATGTAGACATGACCGAGACATGTCTCCGGTCAATAACCAATAGCGGAACCTCGATGCTCATATTGGCTCCCACATATTCTACGAAGATCTTTATCGGTCAGACCGCATAACAACATATGTTGTTCCCTTTGTCATCGGTATGTTACTTGCCCGAGATTCGATCGTCGGTATCTTAATACCTAGTTCAATCTCGTTACCGGCAAGTCTCTTTACTCGTTTTGTAATACATCATCTCACAACTAACTCATTAGTTGCAATGCTTGCAAGGCTTATGTGATGTGCATTACCGAGAGGGCCCAGAGATACCTCTCCGACAATCGGAGTGACAAATCCTAATCTTGAAATACGCCAACCCAACATGTACCTTTGGAGACACCTGTAGAGCTCCTTTATAATCACCCAGTTATGTTGTGACGTTTGGTAGCACACAAAGTGTTCCTCTGGCAAACGGGAGTTGCATAAGCTCATAGTCATAGGAACATGTATAAGTCATGAAGAAAGAAATAACAACATACTAAACGATCGGGTGCTAAGCTAATGGAATGGGTCATGTCAATCACATCATTCTCCTAATGATGTGATCCCGTTAATCAAATGACAACACATGTCTATGGTTAGGAAACATAACCATCTTCGATTGACGAGCTAGTCAAGTAGAGGCATACTAGTGACACTTTGTTTGTCTATGTATTCACACATGTATTATGTTTCTAGCATGAATAATAAACATTTATCATGAAATAAGGAAATAAACAATAACTTTATTATTGCCTCTAGGGTATATTTCCTTCAGGCATAGACCACTTCGAAACAAGAAACGAAGAAAGGCTTCTATCACTTGTCGGTAATGCAATTTAAACAAGTTTTCAGTTTCGCAAAAATTGAAAATCTAGCATGATGGATCAAAAAGGTTAAAAAATGTATCAGATTATCAGATTTCTTTAGGTAATTAAGTTGCTATCTGAGGTGCATATAGATGCACATACTACCCTCAAAGCGTGAAATGGTGGAAACGATTTCGGAATATGTCGATGATGCTTTCTTATTAATTTTTCAGTTTTGAACAAAGTGAAAATCTATAGTGATGGATCAAAAGGCAACAAAATTGGTGATGAAATTATATGATTAATAGTTATAAGTTGTTATACGAGATCCATATGGTCAAACATACAACTTTCGATGCTTGAAATAAAGAAATGTTGTTGGAATGTCTGAATGATGCTATTTAATTAAGTTTTCTTTTTAGCGAAAAAATCAACGGCAACGGATCAAAAGTTTATGAAAAGGTGCTAAACATGAATAATTTATGTGGATAAGCTCTTCTATGACTTCCATACGGTGGTCGAGACTTCTCTCGATGAATGGAATGATTGAAAGGCTATTATAATGCGTTGAATGTCCTATTTAAATGAGTACTGCGTTTCAAAGGAGGAGAAAATGTAAAGTAATAAATCAAAAGGTTATGAAAAACTACAAAAAAATATGTGACTCCTACGTATAGAAGTTGTTGTAGGATTTTCAAATGGCGGCATAGAAAAGTTTGAAATAAGAAATGAAGCAAGGCTTCTATCACTTGTCGATAATGCTATTTAAACAAGTTTTCAGCTTCGCAAAAATAGAATATCTACCTTGATGGATCAAAACGGTTTAAAAAATGTACCAAATTATCAGATTTTTGTAGGTAAGTTGCTATCTGAGGTGCATATAGATGCACGGACTACCCTCGAAGCATGAAATGGTGGAAACAATTTTGGAATATGTCGATGACGCTTCATTAATAAGTTTTTAGTTTTGAACAAAGTGAAAATCTGTAACGATGGATCTAAAGGGAACAAAATTGGTGATGAAATTATATTATTACTAGTTATAAGTTGTTACGCGAGATTCATATGGTCAACCATACAACTTCCAATGCTTGTATGGAAGAAATGCTGGCGGAATGTCTAAATGATACTATTTAAGTAAGTTTTCTTTTTAGCGAATAAAAAATCGTTGGTAACGGATGAAAAGTTTATGAAAAGGTGCTAAACATGAACAATTTATGTGGATAAGCTATTCTATGACTTCCATACGGCGGTCGAGACTACTCTCGAAGAATGGAATGCTGGAAAGGCTGTTATAATGTGTCAAATATCCCATTTAAATGAGTTCCGACTTTGAAAGGAGGAGAAAATGTAAAGTAATAAATCAAAAGGTTATTAAAAACTAGTAAAAAATATGTGACTCCTACATATAAGTTGTTGTAGGATTTTGAAATAGTGGCATAGACCACTTCGAAACAAGAAACGTAGCAAGGCTTCTATCACTTGTCGGTAATGCAATTTAAACAAGTTTTCAGTTTCGAAAAAATCAAAAATCTAGCATGATGGATCAAAAAGGTTAAAAAATGTACCAGATTATCAGATTTCTTTAGTTAATTAAGTTGCTATCTGAGGTGCATATAGATGCACATACTATCCTCGAAGCGTGAAATGGTGGAAACAATTTCAGAATATGTCAATGATGCTTCTTTTAATAATTCTTCAGTTTTGAACAAAGTGAAAATCTATAGTGATGGATCAAAAGGGAATGAAATTGGTGATGAAATTATATGATTAATAGTTATAAGTTGTTATTCGAGATCCATATGGTCAAACATACAACTTTCAATGCTTGAAAGAAAGAAATGTTGTTGGAATGTCTAAATGATGCTATTTAAGTAAGTTTTCTTTTTAGCAAAAAAATCAACGGCAATGGATCAAAAGTTTATGAAAAGGTGCTAAACATGAATAATTTATGTGGATAAGCTCTTCTATGACTTCCATACGGCAGTCGAGACTACTCTCGGAGAATGGAATGATGGAAACGCTGTTATAATGTGTTAAATGTCCTATTTAAATGAGTACTGAGTTTCAAAGGAGGAGAAAATGTAAAGTAATAAATCAAAAGGTTATGAAAAACGACAAAAAAATGTGACTCCTACATATAGAAGTTGTTTTTGGATTTTCAAATGGCGGCATAGAAAACTTCGAAATAAGAAATGAAGCAAGGCTTCTACCACTTGTCGGTAATGCTATTTAAACAAGTTTTCAGCTTCGCAAAAATAGAATATCTACCTTGATGTGACGCCCCCGATTTGATCGTACACTAATCATACACGCAAACGTGTACGATCAAGATCAGGGACTCACGGGAAGATATCACAACACAACTCTACAAATAAAATAAGTCATGCAAGCATCATATTACAAGACAGGGGCCTCGAGGGCTCGAATACAAGAGCTCGATCACAGACAAGTCAGCGGAAGCAACAATATTTGAGCACAGACATAAGTTAAACAAGTTTGCCTTAAGAAGGCTAGCACAAACTGGGATACAGATCGAAAGAGGCACAAGCCTCCTGCCTGGGATCCTCCTAAACTACTCCTGGTCGTCGTCAGCGGGCTGCACGTAGTAGTAGGCACCTCCCAAGTAGTAGTAGTCGTCTTCGACGGTGGCATCTGGCTCTTGGGCTCCAACGTCTGGTCGCAGCAATCGAGTAGAAAGGGGGAAAAGAGGGAGCAAAGCAACCATGAGTACTCATCCAAAGTACTCGCAAGCAAGGAGCTACACTACATATGTATCCATTGGTATCAAAAGGAATAAGGGTACCATATGTGGACTGAACTGCAGAATGACGGAATAAGAGGGGGATAGCTAGTCCTCACCAAGTAACATCGCATAGCATAATCCTAACCGATGATCCTCCCCTCGTCGCCCTGTGAGAGAGCGATCACCGGTTGTATCTGGCACTTGGAAGGGTGTGTTTTATTAAGTATCCGGTTCTAGTTGTCATAAGGTCAAGGTATAACTCCAAGTCGTCCTGTTACCGAAGATCACGGCTATTCGAATAGATCAACTTCCCTGCAGGGGTGCACCACATTTCCCAACACGCTCGATCCCCTTTGTCCAGACACACTTTTCTGGGTCATGCCCGGCCTCGGAAGATCAACACGTCGTAGCCCTACCTAGGAAAAACAGAGAGGTCAGCACGCCGGTCTAAATCCTATGGCGCAGGGGTCGGGGCCCATCGCCCTTTGCACACGTGCACGTTGCGAACGCGGCTAGAGAGCAGACCTAGCAACCTCCATTACAAAGGAAGTTGTGTTACGCGGTCCAACCCGGTGCGCGCTGCTCAGTTGCTGACGTCACAAAGGCTTCGGCTGATACCATGACATCGAGTGCCCATAACTGTCCCCGCGTAGATTGTTAGTGCGTATAGGCCAGTAGCCAGACTCAGATCAAATATCAAGATCTCGTTAAGCGTGTTATTTTGAAATAACCACGGACGCCGACAAGGGCCAGGCCCACCTCTCTCCTAGGTGGTCTCAACCTTCCCTGTCTCTCCGCCACAAAGTAACAGTCAGGGGCCTTCGGGAACTCAGGCCCACCTCTACCGGGACGGAGCCACCTGCCCCTTCAGCCCCCAACATCGGAATCACTCGCGGGTACTCCTACGAGACGACCCGACTTTAGTCACCACCTGTATAGCATGTATATATGTATAAGTATATACCCGTGATCACTTCCCAAGTGATCACGGCCCGGTAGTATAGCATGGCAGACGGACAAGAATGTAGGGCCACTGATGATAAACTAGCATCCTATACTAAGCATTAGGATTGCAGGTAAAGGTAGCAACCGTAGTAGCAAGGATAGGCTATGCATCAGGGTAGGATTAACGGAAGCAGTAACATGCTACACTACTCTAATGCAAGCAGTATAGAGAAGAGTAGGCGATATCTGGTGATCAAGGGGGGGGGCTTGCCTGGTTGCTCTGGCAAGAGAGAGGGGTCGTCAACACCGTAGTCGTACTGGGTAGAAGTGGCGTCGGTCTCGGTGTCTAGCGAGAGAACAGGGGGGAAGAAACAGTGAATACAATGCAAACATATGCATAACGATGCATGACAAGGCAAAGCGTGATGCTAGGCATGCCCTAACGTGGTATGAGGTGATACTGGTGGAGGCGGGAAACAATCGGGAAAGTATCCCCGGTGTTTCGCGTTTTCGGGCAGAGGAGCCGGAGGGGGAAAGTTGCGAGTTCGATAGGTTAGGGATGCGTGGCGGATGAACGGGCCGCGTATCCAGATTCGTCTCGTCGTTCTGAGCAACTTTCATGCACAAAGTTTTTTCATCCGAGCTACGAATTATTTTATATTAATTTTAAAAGATTTAAATCATTTATAGGATTTATTTAATTAATTAAATCAACATTATCAGAATAGTGTTTGCTGACGTCAGCATGACGTCAACAGTCAACGTACGTGTGGGTCCAGTGGGACCCACCTGTCATTCTCTGTTTAGGTTAATTAGGGGTTAGGTTAATTAGTGAGCTTAATTAGTTGTTTAGTTTAGTTAAACAAAATTAATTAAGTTAATTAAGTTAATTTATTAATTATATTATTATTATTATTCAATTTTTAAAACGTTCTGGGGGCAGGGCCCCACATGTCATAGGGCCATAGGGGCCTTAGCGGGCGTCGGCGCTGGCGGGCGAACGGGCGCAGCCATGGGCGCCCGATGGGGCGAACCCGAACGCTGGCCAGGGCGACGTGCGGGCGCGGTGAGGGGGCATGGCCAGTGCGGGGCGGCGCAGGGATGCAGCGGTCACGGCCAGGACCCGCCCGGGGAGCCAGGTGCGGGGCGGTACGCGCGCAGCGGCCGTGGGGCTGCACGACGACCGTGGCGGCGGTGTGCGTGCGAGGAGGAGGTCAGAGGCATGAGGAGAGCGTCTAGCGACAACGAGCAAGCAGCGCGGAGACAGCGGACGAGCTCGGTGCGGCTAGCGGGGCACGGTACAGGGGTGGCCGACGAGAGACAGAGGAGCACAGGGGAGGGGCGCACGGCACGGCAGCTGGTGCGGCCTGACGAGCGGAGCTCGCAGACGCGGGACAGGGCCATGGTGGCCAGAGCGGGTGGGGCACGACGGTGACGCACCGTGAGCAGAGAGAGGGAGGAGGGGAGGTGACGGCTCACAGGGGGGCAGACGGGTAATGGCAGCGGGCTCGGGGAGGAGTCGAGGTCGGCGCAACAAGACGGAGGAACTCCAGTCGTGGAGGAAGGCGAAGACGGGCGGCGAGGTGGTGCGGATCCGGCGACGGAGCTCGGCAGCGGGGCAGCACAGGCGAGGCGGCGCCTGGCGCCGGCGTTGACGACGGGCGGCGTCGGGCTTGGCGTGGCGTCGGTGGGGGAGGGTTCTGGCGCGGGAGTGGCGACGGAGGTGGGTGCAGGGGAGGGAGAGGCAAGCTCAGGGGAGGAGCAGGGCGTGGCCAGCGGGAGGGGCTGCAGGGTCGAGCGGGAGCGCTCTCGCTCGTCGCTGGCGGCGCGAGATGGGAATGAGGGAGAGATGGGGATCGGGACGGGAGGAGTTAGGGTTAGTAGCATGGTGCGCCGGTCTGGGCTGGTTGTTTGTTACACTACTAGGAAAAGGCCTACTAATGGCGCACCGGTTTTGCCTACAAATGGCGCATCACCGGTGCGCCATTAGTAGCATGCCACTAGTAATTTTTACTAATGGCGCACCATCCAGTGCGCCATTAGTATATAACGCCATGCGCCATTAGTGTGCCTCCCAGGGGCCATATTTAACCATGTGCTTTGGCACACTAATGGCGCACTGCGGATGGATGTTCCATTAGTATACTTGGCATACTAATGGCGCACTCTGTAGTGATGCGCCATTAGTATGAATATTAGGTTTTATTTTTTTTACTTTTCTGATTTTTGCACATGTTACAAATTATATTATTTGACAGAATATAGATAGTAGCACACAGCAACAGCAGATTCATTGAATACAATAGAAGATTAGTCTCCGAATACAATTCATCATATTAGTCTCCGAATTCAAAAGACCGAACAAAGATAAAACATTACAAGTCTCAAGACTGCGAGTATCGAGTTTGTCGGAAATAATACTAATCCTAACAAGTCCTACTAATCGTCATCATACAACTTCTACCCGTTATTCATAACAAGTCATACGATCATCATCTTGATAGTCTTCGAACCAACCCTACTTAATTGTTCTTAGCACATGATCATCAGTATTAGGCAGGACCTAAATACCCTATTTAAGCAAAAATAGCATAAAACAATATAGACCCTGACTCTCCATTATGGAGAATGGAGATCATCCTGTCTCCAATTCTTGCGCTTCGCTTCATTTTGCTTCCAAGAAGCTCCGTACGACTGTCCATACATTTTTTCCATCCTTTGATTTTCATATCTCCACTTCTTTTAGAAATCGCGTATGGACAGTTGAGATTCGTAGGACGACCTGGCTATATGTTCAAAACATTAACACTACCTTTCAGATACATCATATGAGGCACACAATTCTCTGGGATTATCTGTTGAAAAACATAGTAATAACTTCATAGTTAGCAATGATGTACTAGTTTTAGAAGTATGCAAAAGATGCACGGATGTCGTAATAGTAAAAATATTACCAGGGTATCTCCATGGTAGTTACCGTAGTTGAACACATGCACTAGTGGCACGTATTTACCATAATGTTGAGGAGTTTGATTGTAGATATTGTAATTCTCAATGTCAGTACAAAATCCGACCAAATGATTTTTCTCCTTGTAAGTTGTTAATTCGGAGCCATCGGTGTAGTGGGTTTTGTCTACCATCTCCCGCACATTCTTTGAACAATAAAATAAGCTGTCAATGGAAATAAGCTGTCAACTATTTTTAAATAAACAGTATAAATTAGCTAATAACTATGTTTGAGAAACTCACATAGCGGTAGAACTGGAGGCGTATCAACAAGGACCCAAATGTCCATATTGTCTTGGTTGATGTCAGGATTACCAAGATCCATGGTGATAAGCATACCCTCATCAAAACGATACATCTTGCAAAATGCTTCCCAATTTATGCAACCAAAATGGGTTACGCTCTTAGAATTATATAGATTTACTTTAAAGTCCACATCGCGATGAGTCCTTAGGTGAATTTTCTTTGTTTCAGAAATCTAATGGTCTTCAAAATCCATCCTCTCCATGACATAGCGTCTTGCATGGCATGGGATAAGCTATACTCGAATTGTAAAAGATGAAAATTACACGTTGAAATAGTTGAAGTCATGCTTAATTATGAAAATAACACTTGTCGTCGTTGTGTACCGTTTCAACTTCGAAGGTCTCCTCGAGCTTAATGCTGAAGCGCCGATCATCGTCCAGGTGAGGCATGTCGCACAGACCTCGATCGTCGTGGCACCAGTCGCACTCCGCCAGGAGACTTTCGTCGTCCCTTTCATCGTCCGATGATGATGATGACATATCCTACGTTCATAATTCAAAACTACATCATTTAGGGTTTGTCGACCCTGAGGCATCCTAAAAGCTAAGCTTTTATCATTTAGGGTTTGTCGACGCTGAGGCACCCTAAATGCCTAAGCTTTCATCATTTAGGTTCTTATCGACACCGGGGCACCCTAAAAGACAAGGTTTTATCATTTAGGGTTTGTCGACGTTGAGGCACCCTAAAAGCCTAAGCTTTCATCATTTAGGTTTTGTCGACGTCGAGGCACCCTAAAAGCCTAAGCGTACATCATTTTGGTTCTCATCGACACCGAGGCACCCTATAGAAGCGAAGTTAAGTTTTCATCATTTAGGGTTTATCGATGTCGAGGCACCCTAGGTTGGGCCTAATCACTTGGCACTAATCACTTGGCTCTATTGCCACCTATATTGGGTTTATCATCTAGGGTTTATCGATACTAACGAGAATTCTAAGCTGGGCCTAATCACTTGGCTCTATTGCCACCTATGGTTTAATGCAGCAAGAATGGCGGGGCAGTTGGTCCTACTTAATTAAGTACTAAGATACCCCGGCCCATGCATTAGTAGCAAGTACCCCATATGTCCGATTTTTAGCAAAGTCATGCTAAAATTCACAGAAAATTTCAGCATGACCTTTGCTGAAAATAAGACATATGGAGTACCCGAATTTTCCGGAACGGAAGTTAATCGACATTCCGGCAAACTCAAGGGCCTCTCGGGGTACCGCCAAAATCATCACAACACGATGGTCGGAGGCAAAACCCAGCAAACTAGCACCACAATGTGCCTCTACTTTCATATGGATGAAAAGGCCACAGACCATATGGTCCTCTGCTTTCATATGGACAAAAATCAGCTCAACTTATGTGAGCTTCCATTACAGATCTAATAGGTCACCCAACAAAAAATCATGAATAGTTTTAGTTGAAAAAAATCATGGATTGCTGTTAACTGAAAATTAGTGAAATAAACTGTTGCTGATCATGGATTACTGTTAATTAAAAATAGAGCATCTGGCTTGTCTTATCATGTTCACTAAGTCCACAAAAATGAATAGGTTCAGTAAACTTGAAGTACTCAACACTAAACATGGTTCAGAGCTCACTACACTACACTACATCGTGCAATGGTTCAGACCTCACCACACTAGAACAAGCTCACTACAATACACTACACTACACATGCTTAAACTCTGAACATAAACAAACACCAGCAATGCAATATGTAAACTACCTCTGTTTCTAGGCAACAAGACTTATCATCAATGCTTTTGAGTTTATTAAGTACCTTCAGTTCTGAGTTTTAAATGTCAAAAGAGCTTCACAGAATCTTGAATCCTCCAAATCACACTTAACAGTTCTGCATTGCACAAAGGCAGCAATGAGCCAATGATATCAGTAGCAATAATAGGTGCTTACATTCTCATAACGTCAGTATTAGTTAAACAAAATTCAACCTACAGAGTTCTAGTACAGTGAGTAACTCCCAATTCTTTTAATAGAAGCACAATTAACAACACAACTAGGGAGTCTAGGACAATGCCACCAGATAGAATTTGAAGGAAAAACGTTCTTCCAGAACCTTCAAGCCACAATCATACATAGAGTGGCTGATCATATAAGCTATATTTAAATAAACATCAACTAAACTTGATGACACAAAACACTACAATCACATTGATACAAACTAGAGCATATAGCAATAGTAAATTGCTGCTCCAAATAGCAAGAGTAATGCACCTAATCAACATTGTAGAGCATCCTGTTACAAACTTGTTCTGATCCTGCAAATTAATGGGGAGGAAGAACTAGGGAGGGAGGGAATGGTAATGGTTCAGAGAAGAACAATAGTAATGCTCCATATAGCAATAGTAATGCTCCATATGTTCTGATCCATATAGCAAGAAGAACTAGGGAGGGAGGGAATGGGGAGGAAGGGTGGAGAGGGAGGAAGGAGGAGAGGTACCTGGGCGGGCGAGGCCAGTCGCCGGAGCGGTCGGGGTCGGGGTCGGCGGCGGCATCGAGGGGGTGGCTCGAGGGCGTCTGAGCTCGTCCGGGTCCTCATAGTCGAAGAGCAAGATGACGGCGGTCCTCCTGGGCGCCTCGGTTGGTCGTGGGGAAGCCGGCGGCCACGTGCTTCGCGGGACGGGGGGCGCGGGGGCGGGGGCGCGGGGGAGCGGGGGCGGCGGCGCGGGGGAGCCGGAGCGGGTGTGGCGAGGGATGGAAGGGGATATGGCGAGGGAGAGGGAAGGAGGTATCGGGCGAAGGGCCAGGTGTCCAGCTATAGAGGGGGGAATATTAGTAATGGTGCACCATCGAGGGGTGCGCCATAAAAACACTCATAGCAATGCGCACCATTCTCTGGTGCGCCATTAGTAACTTTTCTTTTCTGATAGCAATGGCGCACCCTCCTCTGGTGCGCCATTAGTAACTTCTTTTTTTCATTATGTCTTGTTGCACCTAATAATTTGTTTTTTATCAAATTTGTTATTTTCATGAGGACTAGAACAAAATATATCATCAAATATCATCAAATTTGTTTTTTTAATATCATCAAATTTGTTTTTTATTTTTAACTGAAAATATCATCAAAGTTGTTATTTGAAAATATCATCAAATTTGTTATTTGAAAATATTATCAAAAAGCGGGGGAGGGTGCCGGGTGTCGGCGGCCGCGGTGGAGCGGGCCGGGGGAGGGTGTGCAGGGGGTCGGCGGCGGCGGTGGAGCGGGGGAGGGTGCGGGGGTCGGCGGCGGCGGTGGAGCGGGGGAGGGTGCGATGGGTCGTCGGCGGCGGTGGAGCAGGGGAGGGTGCGGCGGGTCGGCGGCGGCGGCGCGGGTCGGGGAAGCGGGGGGAATTAGCTAGGGGGCGAGGGAGAGGGATGAAGGGGATCTGGCGAGAGGGAGGGAATTAGCTAGGGGGAATCTTACTAATGACGCACCAGCGGTCGATGCGCCATTAGTAATCTTTTTTTACATAGCAATGGCGCAGCGGGCAGAGGTGCGCCATTAGTAATCTTTTTTTTATATATAGCAATGGCGCACCAGCCAGAGGTGCGCCATAAGTAAATATTTTTTGTTGCGTGTAATATTTTTTTAGAAAATGAATATGAATATGAAACAGTAATATATTTTTTTATAAAAACAGTAATAATTGTTGTTTCAGAACAATTGTAGTCTACACTTTTTTATTATTATTTTTTAAAAAATGAAGAGGGGAGAGGAGGCGCGGGTGGGATCGAGATCGAGATGGAGGGGGAATCGGGATCGAGATGGAGGGGGATCGAGATCGACTGTCCTCATGAATATTCAATATTTTATCATATTGAATATGAAAAAATATCATCAAATTTGAAAAAATATTCATGAATTCAAAAAGTGCCCATGAAATTTAAAAATATTCATGATATCAAAAAGTGCCCATGATATTTAAAAATATTCATGATATCAAAATATATACTAATGGCGCACTTCTACAGGGTGCGCCATTAGTAGTTTAAACTAGTAATGGCGCACTGTGAGGCGGTGCGCCATTAGTAATTTTGCAAAAAAAAAAATAAAAAAAATCAGTACTGGCGCACTCCATGTCTGGTGCGCCATTACTAGTTAGAACTAGTAATGGCGCACCAGAGGTAGGATGCGCCATTAGTATGTATGTAAAAATGAAAAAAAATATCACTAGTGGCGCACCAGTTTTCTGGTGCGCCATTAGTGTCTTCCACACTAATGGCGCATCACCAACTGGTGCGCCATTAGTATATAATAGTGGCGCACTACTTTCCTGGTGGGCCATTAGTGTCAATCCTATCTATAGCTCTTTTCCTAGTAGTGTTAGATGGGCCAAGAGCCCAGTAGGTGTTCTTTTCCTGCTTTTTTTTGTTAGTTTTCTTTTCTGTCTTTGTGTTTTCTTTTTTTTCTTTTTATTTATTTTCTTTTCTGTTTTAAATCATTTTAAAATATTTAGGCATTTTTTAAAAAGGAGTTCTCTTCACTATAATTACGTATGTAATATTAGGCACTACCCGAACATTTTTGTTTTAACTTTTGAAATGTTTTATGGTTTGCTTGATTTTGAATTTGAATTTGAATCGGTTTCAAACTAACTCGAGTTTATCAACAGTAACCGAGGTGACGTGGCACCATTAGCAGAGGTTTACTGTAGGTTGATTATCCGGGCGTCACAATTCTCCTCCACTACAAGACATGATCATCTCATACAATAAAATTTAGTATCATGTCTTGACAATATCACATCACAACATGTCCTGCAAAAACAATTTAGACGTCCTCTACTTTGTTGTTGCAAGTTTTACGTGGCTGCTACGGGCTTAGCAAGAACCGTTCTTACCTACGCATCAAAACCACAACGATAGTTTGTCAAGTTGGTGTTGTTTTAACCTTCGCAAGGACCAGGCGTAGCCACACTCGGTTCAAATAAAGTTGGATAAACTGACACCCGCTAGCCACCTTTGTGCAAAGCACGTCGGGAGAACCGGTCTCGCGTAAGCGTACGCATAATGTCGGTCCGGGCCGCTTCGTCCAAAAATACCGCCGAACCAAAGTATGACATGCTGGTAAGTAGTATGACTTATATCGCCCACAACTCACTTGTGTTCTACTCGTGCATATTACATCAACGCATAAAACCTAGGCTCGGATGCCACTGTTGGGGAACATAGTAATTTCAAAAAAATTCCTACGCACACGCAAGATCATGGTGATGCATAGTAACGAGAGGGGAGAGTGTGATCTACGTACCCTCGTAGACCGACAGCGGAAGCGTTAGAACAACGCGGTTGATGTAGTCGTACGTCTTCACGGCCCGACCGATCAAGTATCGAAACTACGGCACCTCCGAGTTTTAGCACACGTTCAGCTCGATGACGATCCGCGGACTCCGATCCAGCAAAGTGTCAGGGAGGAGTTCCGTCAGCACGACGGCGTGGTGACGATCTTGATGTTCTACTGTTGCAGGGCTTCGCCTAAGCACCACTACAATATTATCGAGGACTATGGTGGAAGGGGGCACCGCACATGGCTAAGAGAACGATCTTGGAGATCAACTTGTGTGTATAGAGGTGCCCCCTTGCCCCCGTATATAAAGGAGCAAGGGGGAGGAGGCCGGCCCTAGGAGAGGCGCGCCAGGGAGTAGGATTCCTACTCCTAGTTGGAGTAGGTTTCCTCCTTTCCTAGTCCAACTAGGAGAAGGGGGGAAAGGGGGGAAGAGGGGAAGGAACGGAGAGAGGGGCCGCGCCCCAAACCCCTTGTCCAATTCGGACTGGGCTTGGGAGGGGCGCGCACCACCTCCTGGTCCTTCCCACTAAGGCCCATTAAGGCCCATTGCTTCTGACTTGTATTCCCGTAACTCCCCGGTACCTCCGAAAATATCCGAATCACTCGGAACCTTTCCGATGTCCGAATATAGTCGTCCAATATATCAATCTTTATGTCTCGACCATTTCGAGACTCCTCGTCATGTCCCCGATCTCATCCGGGACTCCGAACTCCTTCGGTACATCAAAACTCATAAACTCATAATATAACTGTCATCAAAACCTTAAGCGTGCGGACCCTACGGGTTCGAGAACAATGTAGACATGATCGAGACATGTCTCCGGTCAATAACCTATAGCGGAACCTGGATGCTCATATTGGCTCCCACATATTCTACGAAGATCTTTATCGGTCACACCGCATAACAACATATGGTGTTCCCTTTGTCATCGGTATGTTACTTGCCTGAGATTCGATCGTCGGTATCTTAATACCTAGTTCAATCTCGTTACCGGCAAGTCTCTTTACTCATTTCGTAATACATCATCTCACAACTAACTCATTAGTTGCAATGCTTGCAAGGCTTATGTGATGTGCATTACCGAGAGGGCCCAGAGATACCTCTCCGACAATCGGAGTGACAAATCCTAATCTTGAAATACGCCAACCCAACATGTACCTTTGGAGACACCTATAGAGCTCCTTTATAATCAACCAGTTATGTTGTGACGTTTGGTAGCACACAAAGTGTTCCTCCGGCAAACGGGAGTTGCATAATCTCATAGTCATAGTAACATGTATAAGTCATGAAGAAAGCAATAGCAACATACTAAACGATCGGGTGCTAAGCTAATGGAATGGGTCATGTCAATCACATCATTCTCCTAATGATGTGATCCCGTTAATCAAATGACAACACATGTCTATGGTTAGGAAACATAACCATCTTCGATTAACGAGCTAGTCAAGTAGAGGCATACTAGTGACACTTTGTTTGTCTATGTATTCACACATGTATTATGTTTCTAGCATGAATAATAAACATTTATCATGAAATACGGGAATAAATAATAACTTTATTATTGCCTCTAGGGCATATTTCCTTCAGGCATAGACCACTTCGAAACAAGAAATGAAGCATGGCTTCTATCACTTGTCGGTAATGCAATTTAAACAAGTTTTCAGTTTCGAAAAAAATCAAAAGTCTAGCATGATGGATCAAAAAGGTCAAAAAATGTACCAGATTATCAGATTTCTTTAGGTAATTAAGTTGCTATCTGAGGTGCATATAGATGCACATACTATCCTCAAATCATGAAATGGTGGAAACGATTTCGGAATATGTCGATGATGCTTCTTTTAATAATTCTTCAGTTTTGAACAAAGTGAAAATCTATAGTGATGGATCAAAAGGGAACGAAATTGATGATGAAATTATATGATTAATAGTTATAAGTTGTTATACGAGATCCGTATGGTCAAACATACAACTTTCAATGCTTGAAATAAAGAAATGTTGTTGGAATGTCTAAATGATGCTATTTAAGTAAGTTTTCTTTTTAGCGAAAAAATCACCGGCAACGGATCAAAAGTTTATGACAAGGTGCTAAACATGAATAATTTATGTGGATAAGCTCTTCTATGACTTCCATACGGTAGTCGAGACTACTCTCGGAGAATGGAATGATGGAAAGGCTGTTATAATGCGTTGAATGTCCTATTTAAATGAGTACTGAGTTTCAAAGGAGGAGAAAATGTAAAGTAATAAATCAAAAGGTTATGAAAAACTACAAAAAAAATGTGACTCCTACATATAGAAGTTGTTTTAGGATTTTCAAATGGCGGCATAGAAAACTTCGAAATAAGAAATGAAGCAAGGCTTCTACCACTTGTCGGTAATGCTATTTAAACAAGTTTTCAGCTTTGCAAAAATAGAATATCTACCTTGATGTGACGCCCCCGATTTGACCGTACACTAATCATACACGCACACGTGTACGATCAAAATCAGGGACTCACGGTAAGATATCACAACATTACTCTACAAATAAAATAAGTCATACAAGCATCATATTACAAGACAGGGGCCTCGAGGGCTCGAATACAAGAGCTCGATCACAGACAAGTCAGCGGAAGCAACAATATTTGAGCACAGACATAAGTTAAACACGTTTGCCTTAAGAAGGCTAGCACAAACTGGGATACAGATCGAAAGAGGCACAGGCCTCCTGCCTGGGATCCTCCTAAACTACTCCTAGTCGTCATCAGCGGGCTGCACGTAGTAGTAGGCACCTCCCAAGTAGTAGTAGTCGTCGACGACGGTGGCGTCTGGCTCTTGGGCTCCAACGTCTGGTCGCAGCAATCGAGTAGAAAGGGGGAAAAGAGGGAGCAAAGCAACCATGAGTACTCATCCAAAGTACTCGCAAGCAAGGAGCTACACTACATATGTATGCATTGGTATCAAAAGGAATAAGGGTACCATATGTGGACTGAACTGCAGAATGACGGAATAAGAGGGGGATAGCTAGTCCTTTCGAAGACTACGCTTCTGGTAACCTCCATCTTGTAGCAGGAGAAGAGAGTGGATGCTAAGTTCACCAAGTAACATCACATAGCATAATCCTAACCGATGATCCTCCCCTCGTCGCCCTGTGAGAGAGCGATCACCGGTTGTATCTGGCACTTGGAAGGGTGAGTTTTATTAAGTATCCGGTTCTAGTTGTCATAATGTCAAGATACAACTCCAGGTCGTCCTTTTACCGAGGGACACGGCTATTCGAATAGATCAACTTCCCTGCAGGGGTGCACCACATTTCCCAACACGCTCAATCCCCTTTGTCTGGACACACTTTTCAGGGTCATGACCGGCCTCGAAATATCAACGCGTCGTAGCCCTACCTAGGCAAAACAGAGAGGTCAGCACGCCGGTCTAAACCCTATGGCGCAGGGGTCTGGGCCCATCGCCCTTTGCACACATGCACGTTGCGAACGCGGCCAGAGAGCATACCTAGCAACCTCCATTACAAAGGAAGTTGCGTTACGTGGTGCAACCCGGCGCGCGCCGCTCAGTTGCTGACGTCACGAAGGCTTCGGCTGATACCACGACATCGAGTGCCCATAACTGTCCCCGCGTAGATGGTTAGTGCGTATAGGCCAGTAGCCAGACTCAGATCAAATACCAAGATCTCGTTAAGCGTGTTATTTTGAAATAACCACGGACGCCGACCAGGGCCAGGCCCACCTCTCTCCTAGGTGGTCTCAACTTGCCCTGTCACTCCACCACAAAGTAACAGTCGGGGGCCTTCGGGAACTCAGGCCCACCTCTACCGGGACGGAGCCACATGCCCCTTCAGCCCCCAACATCGGAATCACTCGCGGGTACTCCTACAAGACGACCCGACTTTAGTCACCACCTGTATAGCATGTATATATGTATAAGTATATACCCGTGATCACTTCCCGAGTGATCACGGCCCGGTAGTATAGCATGGCAGACAGACAAGAATGTAGGGCCACTGATGATAAACTAGCATCCTATACTAAGCATTAGGATTGCAGGTAAAGGTAACAACAGTAGTAGCAAGGATAGGCTATGCATCAGGGTAGGGTTAACGGAAGTAGTAACATGCTACACTACTCTAATGCAAGCAGTATAGAGAAGAGTAGGCGATATCTGGTGATCAAGGGGGGGGGGGGGCTTGCCTAGTTGCTCTGGCAAGAGAGAGGGGTCGTCAACACCGTAGTCATACTGGGTAGTAGTGGCGTCGGTCTCGGTGTCTAGCGAGAGAAGAGGGGGGAAGAAACAATGAATACAACGCAAACAGATGCATAACGATGCATGACAACGCAAAGCATGATGCTAGGCATGCCCTAACGTGGTATGAGGTGATACCGGTGAAGGCGGGAAACAATCGGGAAAGTATCCCCGGTGTTTCGCGTTTTTGGGCAGAGGAGCCGGAGGGGGAAAGTTGCGAGTTCGATAGGTTAGGATGCGTGGCGGATGAACGGGCTGCGTATCCAGATTCGTCTCGTCGGGCTGCGTATCCACAGGGGAGGGGCGCACGGAGCGGCAGCTTGTGCGGCCTGACGAGCGGAGCTCACAGACGCGGGACAGGGCCATGGTGGCCAGAGCGGGAGGGGCACGACGGTGATGCGCCGTGAGCAGAGAGAGGGAGGAGGGGAGGTGACGGCTCACAGGCGGGCAGACGGGTAATGGCAGCGGGCTCGGGGAGGAGTCGAGGTCGGCGCAACAAGACGGAGGAACTCCAGTCGTGGAGGAGGACGAAGACGGGCGGCGAGGTGGTGCGGATCCGGCGACGAAGCTCGGCGGCGGGGCAGCGCAGGCGAGGCGGCTCCTAGCGCCGGCGATGATGACGGGCAGCGTCGGGCTTGGCGTGGCGTCGGTGGGGGAGGGTTCTGGAGCGGGAGTGGCAACGGAGGTGGGCGCAGGGGAGGGAGAGGCAAGCTCAGGGGAGGAGCAGGGCGTGGCCGGCGGGAGGGGCTGCGGGGTCGAGCGGGAGCGCTCTCGCTCGTCGCTGGCGGCGCGAGATGGGAATGAGGGAGAGATGGGGATCGGGACGAGAGGAGTTAGGGTTTGTAGCGTGGTGCACCGGTCTGGGCTGGTTGTTTGTTACACTACTAGGAAAAGGCCTACTAATGGCGCATCGGTTTTGCCTACTAATGGCGCATCACCGGTGCGCCATTAGTAGCACGCCACTAGTAATTTTTACTAATGGCGCACCATCCAGTGCGCCATTAGTATATAACACCGTGCGCCATTAGTGTGCCTCCCAGGGGCCATATTTAACCATGTGCTTTGGCACACTAATGGCGCACTGCGGATGGATGCGCCATTAGTATACTTGGCATACTAATGGCGCACTCCGTAGTGATGCGCCATTGGTATGAATATTAGGTTTTTTTACTTTTCTGATTTTTGCACATGTTACAAATTAGATTATTTGACAGAATATAGACAGTAGCACAAAGCAACAGCAGATTCATTGAATACAATAGAAGATTAGTCTCCGAATACAATTCATCATATTAGTCTCCGAATTCAAAAGACCGAACAAAGATAAAACATTGCAAGTCTCGAGACCGCGAGTATCGAGTTTGTCGGAAGTAATACTAATCCTAACAAATCCTACTAATCATCATCATACAACTTCTACTCGTTATTCATAACAAGTCATGCGATCATCATCTTGATAGTCTTCGAACCAACCCTACTTAATTGTTCTTAGCACATGATCATCAGTATTAGGCAGAGCCTAAATACCCTATTTAAGCTAAAATAGCATAAAACAATATAGAGCTTGACTCTCCATTATGGAGAATGGAGATCATCCTGTCTCCAATTCTTGCGCTTCGCTTCCTTTTGCTTCCAAGAAGCTCCTTACGACTGTCCATACATTTTTTCCATCCTTTGATTTTCATGTCTCCACTTCTTTTAGAAATCTCGTATGGACAGTTGAGATTCGTAGGACGACCTGGCTATATGTTCAAAACATTAACACTACCGTTCAGATACATCATATGAGGCACACAATTCTCAGGGGTTATCTGTTCAAAAACATAGTAATAACTTCATAGTTAGCAATGATGTACTAGTTTTAGAAGTATGCAAAAGATGCACGGATGTCGTAGTAGTAAAAATCTTACCAGGGTATCTCCATGGTAGTTACCGTAGTTGAACACATGCACTAGTGGCACGTATTTACCATAATGTTGAGGAGTTTGATTGTAGATATTGTAATTCTCAATGTTAGTACAAAATCCGACCAAATGATTTTTCTCCTTGTAAGTTGTTAATTCGGAGCCATCGGTGTAGTGGGTTTTGTCTACCATCTCTCGCACATTGTTTGAACAATAAAAATAAGCTGTCAATGGAAATAAGCTGTCAACTATTTTGAAATAAACAATATAAATTAGCTAATAACTATGTTTGAGAAACTCACATAGCGGTAGAACTGGAGGCGTATCAACAAGGACCCAAATGTCCATATTGTCTTGGTTGATGTCAGGATTACCAAGATCCATGGTGATAAGCATACCCTCATCAAAACCATATATCTTGCAAAATGCTTCCCAATTTTTGCAACCAAAATGGGTTACGCTCTTAGAATTATATAGATTTACTTCAAAGTCCACATCGTGATGAGTCCTTAGGTGAATTTTCTTTGTTTCAGAAATTTCATGGTCTTCAAAATCCATCCTCTCCAAGACATAGCGTCTTGCATGGCATGGGATAAGCTATACTCGAATTGTAAAAGATGAAAATTACATGTTGAAATAGTTGAAGTCATGCTTAATTATGAAAATAACACTTGTCGTCGTTGTGTACCGTTTCAACTTCGAAGGTCTCCTCGAGCTTAATGCTGAAGCGCCGATCATCGTCCAGGTGAGGCATGTCGCACAGACCTCGATCGTCGTGGCACCAGTCGCACTCCGCGAGGAGACTTTCGTCGTCCCTTTTGTCGTCCGATGATGATGATGACATATCCTACTTTCATAATTCAAAACTACATCATTTAGGGTTTGTCGACACCGAGGCATCCTAAAAGCTAAGCTTTTATCATTTAGGGTTTGTCGACGCTGAGGCACCCTAAATGCCTAAGCTTTCATCATTTAGGTTCTTATCAACACCGGGGCACCCTAAAAGCCAAGGTTTTATCAGTTAGTGTTTGTCGACGTCGAGGCACCCTAAAAGCCTAAGCTTTCATCATTTAGGTTTTGTCGACGTCGAGGCACCCTAAAAGCCTAAGTGTACATCATTTAGGTTCTCATCGACACCGAGGAACCCTACAGAAGCGAAGTTAAGTTTTCATCATTTAGGGTTTATCGATGCCGAGGCACCCTAGGTTGGGCCTAATCACTTGGCACTAATCACCTGGCTCTATTGCCACCTATGTTGGGTTTATCATCTAGGGTTTATCAATGCTAACGAGAATTCTAAGTTGGGCCTAATCACTTGGCTCTATTGCCACCTATGGTTTAATGCAGCAAGAATGGCGGGGCAGTTGATCCTAATTAATTAAGTACTAAGATACCCCATATGTCCGATTTTTAGCAAAGTCATGCTAAAATTCACGGAAAATTTCAGCATGACCTTTGCTGAAAATAAGACATATGGAGTACCCAAATTTTCCGGAACGGAAGTTAATCGACATTCCGGCAAACTCAAGGGCCTCTCGGGGTACCTGCAAAATCATCACGACACGATGGTCGGAGACAAAACCCAGCAAACTAGCACCACAATGTGCCTCTACTTTCATATGGATGAAAAGGCCACAAACCATATGGTCCTCTGCTTTCATATGGACAAAAATCAGCTCAACTTATGTGAGCTTCCATTCCAGATCTAATAGGTCACCCAACAAAAAATCATTAATAGTTTTAGCTGAAAAAAATCATGGATTGTTGTTAACTGAAAATTAGTGAAATAAACTATTGCTGATCATGGATTACTGTTAATTAAAAATAGAGCATCTGGCTTGTCTTATCATGTTCACTAAGTCCACAAAAATGAATAGGTTTAGTAAACTTGAAGTACTCAACACTAAACATGGTTCAGAGCTCACTACACTACACTACATCATGCAATGGTTCAGACCTCACTACACTAGAACAATCTAACTACACTACACTACACTACACATGCTTAAACTCTGAACATAAACAAACACCAGCAATGCAATATGTAAACTACCTCTGTTTCTAGGCAACAAGAGTTATCATCAATGCTTTTGAGTTTATTAAGTACCTTCAGTTCTAAGTTTTAAATATCAAAAGAGCTTCACAGAATCTTGAATCCTCCAAATCACTCTTAATAGTTCTGCATTGCACAAAGGCAGCAATGAACCAATGATATCAATAGCAATAATAGGTGCTTACATTCTCATAATGTCAGTATTAGTTAACTAGAATTCAACATACAGAGTTCTAGTACAGTGAGTAACTCCCAATTCTTTTAATAGAAGCACAATTAACAACACAACTAGGGAGTCTAGGATAATGACACCAGATAGAATTTGAAGGAAAAACGTTCTTCCAGAACCTTCAAGCCACAATCATACATAGAGTGGCTGATCATATAAGCTATATTTAAATAAACATCAACTACACTTGATGACAAGAAAAACTACAATCACATTGATACAAACTAGAGCATATAGCAATAGTAAATTGCTGCTCCATATAGCAATAGTAATGCACCTAATCAACATTATAGAGCATCCTTTACAAACTTGTTCTGATCCTGCAAATTAATGGGGAGGAAGAACTAGGGAGGGAGGGAATGGTAATGGTTCAGAGAAGAACAATAGTAATGCTCCATATAGCAATAGTAATGCTCCATATGTTCTGATCCATATAGCAAGAAGAACTAGGGAGGGAGGGAATGGGGTGGAAGGGTAGAGAGGGAGGAAGGAGGAGAGGTACCTGGGCGGGCGTGTCCAGTCGTCGGAGGGGTCGGGGTCGGCGGCGGCATCAAGGGGTGGCTCGAGGGCGTCCGAGATCGTCCGGGTCCTCGTAGTCGAAGAGCAAGACAACGGTGGTCCTCCTGGGCGCCTCGGTTGGTCGTGGGGAGGCCGGCGGCCACGTGCTTCGCGGGTCGGGGGGCGCGGGGGCGGCGGCGCGGGGGAGCAGGGGCGGTGGCGCGGGGGAACCGGAGCGGGTGTGGCGAGGGAGAGGGAAGGAGGTATCGGGCGAAGGGCCAGGTATCCAGCTATAGAGGGGGGAATGTTAGTAATGGCGCACCGTCGAGGGGTGCGCCATAAAAACACTCATAGCAATGGCGCACCATTCTCTGGTGCGCCATTAGTAACTTTTTTTCTGATAGCAATGGCGCACCCTCCTCTGGTGCGCCATTAGTAACTTCTTTTTTTCATTATTTCTTGTTGCATCTAATAATTTGTTTTTTATCAAATTTGTTATTTTCATGAGGACTAGAACAAAATATATCATCAAATATCATCAAATTTGTTTTTTTAATATCATCAAATTTGTTTTTTATTTTTAATTGAAAATATCATCAAATTTGTTATTTGAAAATATCATCAAATTTGTTATTTGAAAATATTATAAAAAAGTGGGGGAGGGTGCGGGGTGTCGGCGGCCTCGGTGGAGCAGGCCGGGGGAGGGTGTGCAGGGGGTCGGCGGCGGCGGTGGAGCGGGGGAGGGTGCGGGGGGTCGGCGGCGGCGGTGGAGCGCGGGAGGGTGCGATGGGTGGTCGGCGGCGGTGGAGCGGGGGAGGGTGCGGGGGGTCGTCGGCGGCGGCGTGGGTCGGGGCAGCGGGGGGAATTAGCTAGGGGGCAAGGGAGAGGGATGAAGGGGATCTGGCGAGAGGGAGGGAATTAGCTAGGGGGAATCTTACTAATGGCGCACCAGCGGTCGGTGCGCCATTAGTAATCTTTTTTTACATAGCAATGGCGCACCGGGCAGAGGTGCGCCATTAGTAATATTTTTTATATATATAGCAATGGCGCACCAGCCAGAGGTGCGGCATAAGTAATTTTTTTGTTGCATGTAATAATTTTTTAGAAAATGAATATGAATATGAAACAGTAATATTTTTTATAAAAACAGTAATAATTGTTGTTTAACAACAATTGTAGTCTACACTTTTTTATTATTATTATTTTTTAAATGAAGAGGGGAGAGGAGGCGCCGGTGGGATCGAGATCGAGATGGAGGGGGAATCGAGATCGAGATGGAGGGGGATCGAGATTGAGTGTCCTCATGAATATTCAATATTTTATCATATTGATTATGAAAAAATATCATCAAATTTGAAAAAATATTCATGAATTCAAAAAGTGCCCATGAAATTTAAAAATATTCATGATATCAAAAGGTGCCCATGATATTTAAAAATATTCATGATATCAAAATATATACTAATGGTGCACTTCTACGGGGTGCGCCATTAGTAGTTTAAACTAGTAATGGCGCACTGTGAGGCGGTGCGCCATTGGTAATTTTGCACAAAAAAAAGAATAAAAAAATCAGTACTGGCACACTCCATGTCTGGTGCGCCATTACTAGTTAGAACTAGTAATGGCGCACCAGAGGTAGGATGCGCCATTAGTATGTATGTAAAAATGAAAAAAAATATCACTAGTGGCGCACCAGTTTTCTGGTGCGCCATTAGTGTCTTCCACACTAATGGCGCATCACCAAATGGTGCGCCATTAGTATATAATAGTGGCGCACTACTTCCCTGTTGCGCCATTAGTGTCAATCCTATCTATAGCCCTTTTCCTAGTAGTGTTAGATGGGCCAAGAGCCCAGTAGGTGTTCTTTTCCTGCTTTTTTTGTTAGTTTTCTTTTCTGTCTTTGTGTTTTCTTTTTTTTGTTTTTATTTATTTTCTCTTCTGTTTTAAATCATTTTAAAATATTTAGGCATTTTTTAAAAAGGAGTTCTCTTCACTATAATTACGTATGTAATATTAGGCACTACCCAGACATTTTTGTTTTAACTTTTGAAAAGTTTTATTGTTTGCTTGATTTTGAATTTGAATTTGAATCGGTTTCGAACTAACTCGAGTTTATCAACAGTAACCGAGGTGACGTGGCACCATTAGCAGAGGTTTACTGTAGCTTGATTATCCGGGCGTCACAATTCTCCTCCACTACAAGAAATCTCATCTCGAGATTTAAGAGGGAAGTAAAGGGGGAAGGTTCGGGTTACGAAATTCCAGGGAGTGTTCTTGGTCTTGGTTTTTCTTCTCGAAGAGGTTGATCCATTACATTGATGTCTTCATTTCGCTATTTCAGGTCATCATGATGAAGTTGTCGTCCTTTCTTCGGGAACTCCATCGTACTTACGAATAGGTAAGGGGCAGCTTTACAACAATTGAATGTTATAAAGGAAAATCATCTGGGCGGGGGTATCCCAAGAATGATCATAAGAGTATCTCTCGAGTTGAACAAATGGAACACATCGAGAGAAAAGTAAGAAGGTACCATAAGAAGTTTGAAGCGGATAGACAATCGTCGTTGCCTGAAACAAGGCAACGGGTATATGTATTGTGTGTAATACCAGAATTGATGATCACACGGAAGGTGGCTCGTGTACAATGCCAAGCGTGAGGAATAACTTTACAAACAGGGTTGTACAGGAGAGTCAGGTTTCGATCTTGTGGAACTGTGGGTTATGGGCCCACCATGTGTTTTAAAAGTAGGAAGGACGGTGACGTCTTGCACGATCATGTAAGCAAGGCATGTCAGGGGATAGCCTATTGATTATATCGGCAACAACGTCGATACCAAGGGCGAGGGACGAAGATAACCATTTTCCTGCTTGTTGAACGAGGCGGGCCAATAGGCAAAGTTCTCATCCATCGGTGGTTACCGGGATGTCATCGACAAAAGGAGCCGTGTCTTACTGACAGAATTGTACACTGAGGTGTTTACATAAGCAGGGGAATATTGTTGCTTAGATCATATAGATCACAAGAAAGGTTAAACCAAACAATGGAAAGGACAATATGATTATCAGATCAAACAGAACAATGGAAAGGAAAATGTGTTAAAACACATATTTCAGTGGTATTTCCTTCCCAAGGACAAACAGAGTATGATATCCATGACAGAATATAATGTAGAAAACCCTCTAGGTAGGGGGAGAGAAATTTTCATGACATTGCCCATACAACGGTGTTGGATAATTGAGCAAGAAACAATTAGCATTGGGATAAGTGTTCTTGTTGAAAATCGGAGTACCACAGACATGCTTCGAGATAGCATTGACATGGTCTTCAAGCAAAGGTCGGACTTGGATACAAAAAGGATTCATCAGGAACAACATATAGAATAAGTCTTTCAATTTCCTCATGGAAGAATGGTTAACCTTGCTAAAAAGGAAACTATAACAAAGGGTCCTCTGGCTAGGGGTGCTAAGCAAGGACACCACCTTACCGGGTTATGTAGATACCATTGTTATTACTTTTGGAAATATGTCCCAACCATCATATCTGACCGAGATTCAGATCTGATTGGTGTCAGGATACCTCAGACTCAGGATGTCTGAGAAGAAAAGGTGCAACACAAATTGACGAGATGTCATTGTAAGATTCTTGGGAAATGGACTATGGAAGCGAGTTCCAAAATAAGAGTTCATCATTAAACCAAGGAGAGGTGAGGAGGTGGCTGATTGACTCAGCGACAATTCATTGAGATTTCCAAAAAGATGGATTTCCACAGTTATGTGAAGAAGGAGATAACATTAGTCAGATCAAATGATATAATGATGTATGCTCGAGGAAAACACACTCAATTTAACAATGATAGAAGGGGGCACCCGGAAATCTGGACTAGGTAGCACGATCAATGTTTGAATGATGATTCAATAAGCAATAGACTTAGAATGAAACTATCGACCATTAACTTCAAAGTAATAGGGTTGCTAGAAGTACAGAATCCAAGCAGCACGGTTCACGTGTTGGTATCCCAGTTAAAATCAACACGGGAACTAAGAAACAAAGGGATACGGCGATAAGTATCACCGTATCAAGAATTGTTATGAGGTGGAGCAAGTCTCACAACATCCTTGACATAAAAGACAGTAATACTTCAAGGTAGAATGTAATGCAAGCTGGATAGCAGGTTGCATCCATAACAGAACGAGTTTTTGTTGAAAGAACGGTAAGGGTGTTTTCGATGGTAACACAAATCATCGAGGGGTAAGGATAGTATTTCTCATCATGAATTCAATTAATATCTTGGAAGAACTCATAATGTTGATGATGATCATGAAAAAATTTTGTCGAGAGGTTTCATGAAGACATAATCGGTCGGCTATGACATAAAGTCAAAGGAATGATGAAGCGAAAGGTTATTAGAACCATGGGTATGACACAAAATTGAAATCAAGTTTGCTGTTCGAGGAGAATTGATTTGACGAGGAAGATCGACGCATGATTAGCTCATCATCGAAAATTGTGCTCCGGGAAAAAGAACAAGGTAGCACACTTAAAATTTAGCACGATAATGATATAGCCAATCAGGAAAATTACTTAGAGTTATCGTATCAGAGCGCAGAATCGATTCGCTTATGGATGTTCTCGGTTGACGACGACCCAGAACCCGTGGAGTCACTATGACACAGAAGGTACTACTTCATCAGAAATTCATAAGATATATCCTCGAGATACCATGGGGGTAATACAAGAAGGCAGATCAAAATATAGGTCGGCAAGCATATTGATCTGCAGAAGGCAAGTACTCTAACATGTCTGAGAAAAGGAATCAAGAAGAAAATATGGTCGAAACCATGATTGCAAAGGACCAAACATAGATACAGGACGAACTTATAACAAGGGGATTATTATCATTTACAAGAAGCTTCGATGATAAGTTTCACATCGGTTCCATGGGCATGAACGCAAAGGCTCAAGGTCGACTCCCACTTCTTCCATGCATAACCTTTCATTTTACTTCTCGCTTTTGATGAAGTTGTAGTGTAGAAATTTTATCTAGCAAAATACCAGAAGAGTATGACTCGTGAAGACTTTCAAGTTCACACTTAATAAAGAAGGCATAGGTTCAACCTGTCAGGGTATCGTGGAAACATATACCACAAGCTTCAATAGTAAATACCACCAGCTCGAAAACAGAGCATGGTTGAGAAAGCAGAGGATACAATTTACCAAAGGCATTATGTATCCGAGGAAAGGCTCACAAGGTTATCGAATATGAAGGACGGTGTCGAATAAAATCCAACAAAGGATCTGGTGGTCCACAAGCGATCTGATGTGAGCGTCGGTACTCAACCAGAAGAAGGAAAAAGGTAAGAAGATCAGACCATAGAAAAAACTGACTAATTTAAGCTCAAATGCAACGGAATTATGATTTTCAAATCAAGGGATCAGAAGCAACACTCTGATTAGGGATGGATAAGTTGAATAGACTTAGGTGTACAATCAATGGCAATCTGATTGGCCGAGAACCAGCTCATGTTCGAAAGACGTCTGAGATGGAAAGATAATTTATAAGGATCAACTGATGATTGCGTGCATTCGCACACATATAGAATCAACGGACTCAAAATGATAGTGTCAAAGGATGCCAATAAGATTACTAGACTTATGGGATTAACCACAATGAAAGCAAGCAAGGATCTCAAGAACAATAGGCTGCCGAAGATTTTTGGAAGATCGAATGGTATTTTCAAGACTATTGTGAAATACATGAATCAACTGGGAATGAGTGGATCCTTGATAAGTGCGAGAAATTATTCATAGGGGTATTCAGGTGGCAAGGAACTGCAAGGCAGTAGGCACAAAGTATTCTCGGGGTATCTTGTAATAACAAGATCGACTGGAAATAAAAGTAAGAATGGCAGACGACATGTGTAAGTATTTATCCATAGGGATGTTTCGGTGGTAGGGAATTGCAAAAGCAATGGGCACAAAGCCTCGAGAGAATATCGGAGAGTATCTTCAAAATCTTTTGGTGCTGCAGGCGATCATCTGTAATAAGGGGCTCTCCGGAAGAAAGTAATTACGAGAACCTAGAGTTAGAGTTAGCAAAATCATTTAACCCGAATATAAAAGGGATTAGAATCCCGGAGTAAGGATCGAGGAGTAAAAGATCCTAATACCACCCAGATGGCGACGTGGGCCCGTAAGGCACACAGCCATGTTAGTAAAAAGTTTTGTAATGTCTAGACTCGACTTCGGCCAAGGAGTGAGGAAGGGGGATTCCTACAGGCAGAAGGCTATGATACCAACTTGTGACGCCCCCGATTTGACCGTACACTAATCATACACGCAAACGTGTACGATCAAGATTAGGGACTCACGGGAAGATATCACAACACAACTCTATAAATAAAATAAGTCATACAAGCATCATATTACAAGCCAGGGGCCTCGAGGGCTCGAATACAAGAGCTCGATCATAGAAAAGTCAGCGGAAGCAATAATATCTGAGCACAGACATAATTTAAACAAGTTTGCCTTAAGAAGGCTAGCACAAACTGGGATACAGATCGAAAGAGGCGCAGGCCTCCTGCCTGGGATCCTCCTAAACTACTCCTGCTCGTCGTCAGTGGGCTGCACGTAGTAGTAGGCACCTCCCGAGTAGTGGTAGTCGTCGTCGACGGTGGCGTCTGGCTCCTGGGCTCCAACATCTGGTCGCAGCAATCGAGTAGAAAGGGGGAAAAGAGGGAGCAAAGCAACCGTGAGTACTCATCCAAAGTACTCGCAAGCAAGGAGCTACACTACATATGTATGCATTGGTATCAAAAGGAATAAGGGTATCATATGTGGACTGAACTGCAGAATGCCGGAATAAGAGGGGGATAGCTAGTCCTTTCGAAGACTACGCTTCTAGTAACCTCCATCTTGCAGCAGGAGAAGAGAGTAGATGGTAAGTTCACCAAGTAACATCGCATAGCATAATCCTAACCGATGATCCTCCCCTCATCGTCCTGTGAGAGAGCGATCACCGGTTGTATCTGGCACTTGGAAGGGTGTGTTTTATTAAGTATCCGGTTCTAGTTGTCATAAGGTCAAGGTACAACTCCGGGTCATCCTTTTTCCGAGGGACACGGCTATTCAAATAGATCAACTTCCCTGCAGGGGTGCACCACATTTCCCAACAAGCTCGATCCCCTTTGTCCGGACATACTTTTCTGGGTCATGCCCGGCCTCGGAAGATCAACATGTCGCAGCCCTACCTAGGCACAACAAAGAGGTTAACACCCCGGTCTAAATCCTATGGCGCAGGGGTCTGGGCACATCGCCCTTTGCACACCTTCACGTTGCGAACGCGGCCGGAGAGCAGACCTAGCAACCTCCATTACAAAGGAAGTTGCCTTACGTGGTCCATCCCGGCGCGCGCCGCTCTGTCGCTGACGTCACAAAGGCTTCGGCTGATACCACGACGTCGAGTGCCCATAACTCTCCCCGCGTAGATGGTTAGTGTGTATAGGCCAGTAGCCAGACTCAGATCAAATATCAAGATCTCGTTAAGCGTGTTATTTTGAAATAACCACGGACGCCGACTAGGGCCAGGCCCACCTCTCTCCTAGGTGGTCTCAACCTTCCCTGTCACTCCGCCACAAAGTAACAGTCAGGGGCCTTCGGGAACTCAGGCCCACCTCTACCGGGACGGAGCCACCTGCCCCTTCAGCCCCCAACATCGGAATCACTCGCGGGTACTCCTACGAGCCGACCCGACTTTAGTCACCACCTGTATAGCATGTATATATGTATAAGTATATACCCGTGATCACTTCCCGAGTGATCACGGCCCGGTAGTATAGCATGGCGGACGAACAAGAATGTAGGGCCACTGATGATAAACTAGCATCCTATACTAAGCATTAGGATTGCAGGTAAAGGTAACAACAGTATTAGCAAGGACAGGCTATGCACCAGGGTAGGATTGAGAAGAGTAGGCGATATCTGGTGATCAAGGGGGGAGGGGCTTGCCTCGTTGCTCTGGCAAGAGAGAGGGGTCGTCAACACTGTAGTCATACTGGGTAGCAGCGGCGTCGGTCTCGGTGTCTAGCGAGAGAAGAGTGGGGAAGAAATAGTGAATACAATGCAAACAGATGCATAACGATGCATGACAAAGCAAAGCGTGATGCTAGGCGTGCTCTAACGCGGTATGAGGTGATACCGATGAAGGGGGGAAACAACCGGGAAAGTATCCCTGATGTTTCGCGTTTTCGGGTAGAGGAGCCGGAGGGGGAAAGTTGCGAGTTCGATAGGTTAGGGATGCGTGGCGGACGAACGGGCTGCGTATCCAGATTCGTCTCGTCGTTCAGAGCAACTTTCATGTACAAAGTTTTTTTCATCCGAGCTATGGATTATTTTATATTAATTTTAAAAGATTTAAATCATTTTAGGATTTATTTAATTAATTAAATCAACATAATCCAGAATAGTGTTTGCTGAAGCCAGCATGACGTCAACAGTCATCGTACGTGTGGGTCCAGTGGGACCCACCTGTCATTCTTTGTTTAGGTTAATTAGGGGTTAGGTTAATTAGTTAGCTTAATTAGTTGTTTAGTTTAATTAAACAAAATTAATTAAGTTTATTAATTCTTTAATTAATTAATTAATTATATTATATTATTATTATTTTTCAATTCTTATTTTGTAAACGTTCTGGGGGCAGGGCCCCACATGTCATAGGGCCATAGGGGCCTTAGCCGGCGCCGGCGCTAGCGAGCGAACGGGCGCAGCCACGGGTGCCCGATGGGGCGAACCCGAACGCTGGCCAAGGCGATGTGCGGGCGCGGTGAGGGGGCATGGCCAGTGCGGGGCGATGCAGGGATGCGGGGTCATGGCCAGGACCCGCCCGGGGAGCCAGGCGAGGGGCGGCACGCGCGCAGCGGCCGTGGGGCTGCACGACGACCGTGGCGGCGGTGTGCGTGCGAGGAGGAGGTCAGAGGCATGAGGCGGGAAGCTAGCGACAACGAGCAAGCAGCGCGGAGATAGCGGACGAGCTCGGTGCGGCTAGCGGGGCACGGTACAGGGGTGGCCGACGAGAGACAGTGGAGCACAGGGGAGGGGCGCACGGCGCGGCAGCTGGTGCGGCCTGACGAGCGGAGCTCGCGGACGCGGGACAGGGCCATGGTGGCCGGAGCGGGCGGGGCATGACGCTGACGCGCCGTGAGTAAAGAGAGGGAGGAGGGGAGGTCACGGCTCACAGGGGGGCATACGGGGAATGGCAGCGGGCTCGGGGAGGAGTCGAGGTCGGCGCGACAAGGCGGAGGACTCCAGTCGTGGAGGAGGACGAAGACATGCGGCGACGTGGTGCGGATCCGGCGACGGAGCTCGGCGGCGGGGCAACGCCTGGCGCCGGCGATGACAACGGGCAGCGTCGGGCTTGGCGAGGCATTGGTGGGGGAGGGTTCTGGCGCAGGAGTGGCGATGGAGGTGGGTGCAGGGGAGGAGCAGGGCGTGGCCGGTGGGAGGGGCTGCGGGGTCGAGCGGGAGCGCTCTCGCTCGTCGCTGGCGGCACGAGATGGGAATGTGACGCCCCCGATTTGACCGTACAGTAATCATACACGCAAACATGTACGATCTAGATCAGGGACTCACGGGAAGATATCACAACACAACTCTACAAATAAAATAAGTCATACAAGCATCATATTACAAGCCAGGGGCCTCGAGGGCTCGAATACAAGAGCTCGATCATAGACAAGTCAGCGGAAGCAACAATATCTGAGTACAAACATAAGTTAAACAAGTTTGCCTTAAGAAGGCTAGCACAAACTGGGATACAGATCGAAAGAGGCGCAGGCCTCCTGCCTGGGATCCTCCTAACTACTCCTGGTCGTCGTCAGCGGGCATCACGTAGTAGTAGGCACCTCCGGTGTAGTAGGAGTCGTCGTCGAAGGTGGCGTCTGGCTCCTGGGCTCCAACATCTGGTTGCGACAACCAGGTAGAAGGGATAGGGGGAAAGGAGGGAGAAAGCAACCGTGAGTACTCATCCAAAGTACTCGCAAGCAAGGAGCTACACTACATATGCATGGGCAAATGTGTAAAGGGCCATATCGGTGGACTGAACTGCAGAAAGCCAGAATAAGAGGGGGATAGCTAATCCTGTCGAAGACTACGCTTCTGGCCACCTCCATCTTGCAGCATGTAGAAGAGAGTAGACTGAAGTCCTCCAAGTAGCATCGCATAGCATAACCCTAACCAATGATCCTCCCCTCGTCGCCCTGTGAGAGAGCGAACACCGGTTGTATCTGGCACTTTGAAGGGTGTATTTTATTAAGTATCTGGTTCTAGTTGTCAAAGGTACAACTCCAAGTCGTCCTGTTACCGAAGATCACGGCTATTCGAATAGATTAACTTCCCTGCAGGGGTGCACCACATTCCCCAACACGCTTGATCCCATTTGGCCAGACACACTTTCCTGGGTCATGCCCGGCCTCGGAAGATCAACATGTCCCAGCCCCACCTAGGCCAACAGAGAGGTCAGCACGCCGGTCTAAACCTAAGCGCCCAAGGGTCTGGGCCCATCGCCCTTAGCACACCTGCACGTTGCGAACGCGGCCGGGAGCAGAACTAGCCCCCTTAATACAAGAGCAGGCTTACGTTTCAACCCGGCGCGCGCCGCTCAGTCGCTGATGTCACGAAGGCTTCGGCTGATACCACGACGCCGGGATACCCATAACTACTCCCGCGTAGATGGTTAGTGCGTATAGACCAAAAGGCCAGACTCAGATCAAAAACCCAGATCTCGTTAGCGTGTTAAGTATCCGCGAATGCCGACCAGGGCCAGGCCCACCTCTCTCCTAGGTGGTCTCAACCTGCCCTGTCGCTCCGCCTCAAAGTAACAGTTGGGGCCCGTCGGGAACCCAGGCCCACCTCTACCGGGATGGAGCCACCTGCCCCTTCAGCCCCCATCTCCGAACAGTATCACAGCTAAGGTAACTGTGTAAATTATATAGTATATGCCCGTGATCACCTCCCGAAGTGATCACGGCCTAGTAGTATAGCATGGCAGACGGACAAGAGTGTAGAGCCACTGATGGAACACTAGCATCCTATACTAAGCAGTAGGATAGCAGGTAATGGTAACAACAGTAGTAGCAAGGACAGGCTATGCATCAGAATAGGATTAATCTGAAAGCAGTAACATACTACACTACTCTAATGCAAGCAGTATAGAGAAGAGTAGGCGATATCTGGTGATCAAAGGGGGGGCTTGCCTGGTTGCTCTAGCAAGAGAGGGGTCGTCAACACCATAGTCGTACTGGGTAGCAGCGGCGTCGGTCTCGATGTCTAGCGAGAGAAGAGGGGGAAGAAACAATAAATATAATGCAAACAAATGCATGACGATGCATGACATGACAAAGCGTGATGCTAGGTGCGCCCTAACGCGGTACGAGGTGGTACCCGTGAAGGGGAAAACATCCGGGAAAGTATTCCCGGTGTTTCACGTTTTCGGACAGAGGAGCCGGAGGGGGAAAGTTGCGTGTTTGCTATGCTAGGGATGCATGGCGGACGAACGGGCTGCGTTTTCGAATTCGTCTCGTCGTTCTAAGCAACTTTCATGTACAAAGTATTTTCATCTGAATTACGGATTAAAAGATATGATTTATAAAGATTTTTTTAATTCTAAAATGAATTAATGACATCAGCATGATGTCATGCTGAGATCAGCAGTCAACAGAGTTGACTGGGTCAAACTGACATGTGGGTTTAGTGGGACCCACCTGTCATACTCTGTTTAGGTTAATTAGGTCTTAGTTAAACTAAGTACTATTTAATTAAACTAACTAGTTAATTAGATTAATTAAACATGATTAATTAACTTAATTAATTCACTTATTGATTAATTAATTAATGTAATTATTATTTATTTATTTATTTTTAATTCTTTTTTTAATAAAGTTCTGGGGATGGGGCCCCCTTGTCATAGGCCCCTGGGGGCTTAACGGGCACGGGCGAGGCTGGAATGGGGCTCCAGCGGGCGCGGCCATTGTGGCGTCGGCCGCGGTAGGTGGAGCGAGGGGGAGCCGGCAGCGAATGGCGCCGGCGAAGGGCGGCGCCGTCGGAGAGTGGTGGCGGCGGTCGATGGAGGCTGCGGCTCCAGTGACAGGGGCATTCCATGGCGCGCGTGGGAGGGCGAGGTAGGGCGTGGGCCAGCGGTGGACGGCGCCAGGCGAAGGAAGAAGAGGCCGGTGGCCACGGCGTGTCCATGGCCAGAGCGGGATGCGGGCAGAGCGCACGGGGCGAGCGAGGCCGTGCGGGGCTGCAGAGCTGCGGGTGGCTTGGCCGGGGCACGGTCTCGTGCGTAGTGGCGCAGCCGGAGCGGGAGGGAGCCGCGCGGCCATGGCAGGTGCGTAGCGGGCGCTGGCGGTGTGAGCCCTGGCAGGGGAAGGACACGACGGCGACGGCGCGCAACGATAGCCGCATCAGAAGTAGAGAAGAAGAAGCGAGGCCGGAGCCCGGGGGCTCACCCACATTGCAGGGATGAGGGGCGGCGTGGCTCAGGGTGCCTTTGGGGAGGAAGACGGGGACGAGCGACGTGGAGGATGCAGGCCGGTGGGGTGGCTCCGGCGTCGTGGCCTCCGGCGAGGTCCTCGGGCGGCGGCGCATCCAGATCGAGGAAGAGGGGGGGCGATGGGCGGTTGAGGACGAGGCGGCAAGGTCCAGGGCGACGGCGTCGGAGCGATGGGGTCAGAGCCGGGCCGCGTCGGGCAGCGGCGAAATTGGGCGTGCGCCCCCCGATCCAGATCGAGGGGGAGAGGGAAGAGATGAGGGGGACCATGGGGGGCAGCGGGGTGTCGATGGTTAGGGTTTGGGTCGCCTCAGGGGATAAGGGAGTGGGGATGGGCCGGCCGGCTGAGGGAGTGGCCGACTGGGCCGGCCTGTTGGGTCGGGGCCTAGTGGGGGGGGGTTACTTTCTTTTCTTATCTTTGTTTTGCTTTCTCTTAGTTTGTTTTTGTGTTTTCATTTTAGTTTCTGATATTTTAGTTTCTTGAAGATACTAAGTTAGCACCTAAATTAGTATCATCAAAATAGGACATTGCCAAACCTAGTTTGGACCCAAAATAAATTAGTTTAATATTTCTATATTTTCAAAAGCAATTATATTATTATTTTAGCCACTGGTTTTAATTAGTTTTAGGGTATTTAAACACTTTGAAAAAGGTTGGTTCCACCACCAAAGCTAGTTAGGGATTATTTGCCACATCATGAACATTTTAGTTTTAATATTTGAAAACTTTTATTGTTTGCTTGATTTTGAATTTGAATTTAAATCGGTTTTAAACTAACGCGAGTTTATCGACAGTAACCGAGGTGACATGGCATCATTAGTAGGCGATTACTCTAGCTTAAGTATCCGGGCGTCACAATTCTTCTCCACTACAAGAAATCTCGTCCCGAGATTTAAGAGGGGAGTAAGGGGGAAAGTTCTGGTTACGATATTCTAATGGATCTTCTCGAAGAAGTTAATCCCTTTCTTTGATGTCTTCAATTCTTTAGTCCAATGCATCATGATAAACTTGTCATCATTTCTTCGGGAACTCCATCGTACTTACGAAAGGTTAAGGGGCAGCTCAGCTACGTCAGAATGCTTTTGAGGGAAACAATCTGGGGTTAACCCATGAATGAGTATAAGATTATCTCTCGAGTTGAACATATGAAATACATTGAGAGTAAGGTACGAAGGTACAATAAGAGGTTCCAAGCGGATAGATAGTTGCTCGAAGTCTGAACCAGAGTGAGAAAGGGGTTCAGACTAGTGAGAGTAAGTATTGTGTCTGATACCAGAATAGAGCAATGGGAAGGTGGCCCATGAATTAAATACAAAGCCAAGCATGGAGAATAACCATTAGAAACAGGGTTGTACAGGAGAGTCAGGTTTCGATCCTGTGGAACTGTGGGTTATGGGCCCACCATGTAGTTAAAAGTAGGAAGGGCGGAGACGTCTTGCGTGATCATGCAAGCAAGGCATGTCAGGGGGTAGCCTGTCGATTATGTCGGCAACAACGTCGATACCAAGGGCGAGGGACGAAGAGAACCACTTTCCTGCTCGTTGAAACGAGGCGGACAAATAGGCAAAGTTCTCGTCCATCGGTGGTTACCGAAATGTCATCAACAATAGCAACAGGGTCTTACTAAAAGAGTGGTACAACGAGGTGCTTACCTAAGCATGGAACTATCACTACTTAGATCATATAGACCATAGAAAGGGTTTAAACAGACCAATGGAAAGGAAAAGGTGGTCATTAGATTAAATAGAACAATGGAAAGGAAAATGTGTTTAAACACATATTTCAAGGGTATATCCTTCCCAAGGACAAGCTGAGCATGATATCCATGACAGGATATAACGTAGAAAACTCTTTAGGTAGGGGAGAGAAATTTCATGACATTACCCATACAACGGTGCCTGGATAATAGAGCAAGTAACATTTAGCATTGGGCTTCAAATGTTCTTGTTGAAAATCGGGGTGCCACAAACATGCTACGAGATAGCATCTACATGGTCTCCAAGCAAAGGTCATACTTCGGATACACAAAGGATCCATCAAGAACAACTCATAGAATAAGTTATACAATTTCCTCATGGGAGAATGGTTAACCTTGCTAAAAGGAAGAACTATAACAATAGGCCCTCCAGCCAGGTGTGCTAGGCATGACATCACCTTACCGGGTCATATAAAGACCAACGTTATAACTCTTGGAAAATGCGTCCCAACCATCATATCTGACCGAGATTCATATCTGATTGGTGTTAGGATACCTCAGACTCGGGATGCCTGAGAAGAAGAGGTGCAATACAATTGACGAGATGACATTATATGCTTCTCGGGAAATGAACTATGGAAGTGAGTTCTGAAACAAGAGTTCATCAGTAAACCAAGGAGAGGATGAGGAGGTGGCTGATAGGCTCAGCGACAAATCATCGAGATTTCCAAAGGATGAATCTCCACAATTATGTGAACAAGGAAATAACATTTGTCGGATCAAATGATATAATGATGTATGCTCGAGGAAAACATACACAATTTAAACATTGGTTGAAAGGTGCGCCCGAAATATGGGCTTAGGTAACATGATCAATGTTTAGAATGATGATCCAATGAATGAGAGACTTAGAATGAATCTATCGATCATCCACTTCAAAGCAATAGGCACACATCCTAGTTCAATTGTCGGTATTTTGGTTAGAAACAACACGGTGACCAAGAAAGAATGGTGATGGTGATAAGTATTACTTGTATCAAGAATTCTTAATAGGTGGTGAAATTCTCACGACATTCTTGACATAAAAGGTGGTAATACTCCAAGGTAAAGAAGAACAATGCGGGATAGCAAGGAACTCAAGGTTCAACACAAAACAAAAACAAGTTTTGTGTTGGAGGGAATGCAATAATGTTGTCGATGATAACCCAAATCATCGAGAGCAAAGGATGGTATTTCTTATCAAGAATTCGATAGATATCTTGGAAGACCTCAGAATGTTGATGATGATCCCAACACATTTGTCGAGAGGTTTCGAGAAGATGTAATGCAATAATGTTGTCGATGATAACCCAAATCATCGAGAGCAAAGGATGGTATTTCTTATCAAGAATTCGATAGATATCTTGGAAGACCTCACAATGTTGATGATGATCCCAACACATTTGTCGAGAGGTTTCGAGAAGATGTAATTGCTCGGCGATGACATCAAGTCAACGGAATGATGTAGCAAAAATTTATTGGAATCATGGGTACGACACAAACTCGAAATCAAGCTTGCTGTTCAAGGACAAACGATATGACGAGGAAGATAGATTGTAAGATTAGCTCCGCCGAAATTGTGCTCCCGGAAGAAGGACCAGTTTGTACAGTTAAAATTAGCACTATCACGATATAGCCGAGCAGTCTAGGAATGAAGTGATCGAGTTCAAACTCATAAGTAATGAAGGTTACTAAGAGTTGTTGAATCGCAGTGTGGACTCGATTCAGCTGTCGGTGTCCTTGAGGGGTTCTGACAACTCAAAACCCGTTGGAAAAATGGAATCGGCGAGAATAATAGTTGATGAAGAACTCATAAGAAGTTATGTAGTTCCGTGGTATTCTTGAGATACCAGAGTGTAATGCTCAACGGTAGATCAAAGTAAGGGTTGGACAGGTGCAATGATCTGTAGAAGACAAGTACTTCAACTTGTCTGAGAATTGGCATTTAAAAGGAGAACATGACCGGAACAACGGTTGCAAAATGCCAGATCCCAGATATAAGATAAACTTATACCAAGGAAATATTTATTTGAAGAGAAGCTTTGATGATAAGATCTACATCGTGTCCATGGGCATGAACACAAAGTTCAAGGTCGACTCCCACTTCTTCAATGCATAACCTTTCATTTTACTTCTCGCTTTTGATGAAGCTATAGTGTAGAAATTTTATCTAGCGAAACAACAGAAGAGTATGACTCGTGAAAACTTTCGGGTTCACACGGTTTAGAAAAGGCATAGGTTCAACTCATCAGGGTATCTTAGAAACATATACCACAAACTTCGGAGTAAACAATACAAGCTCGAAAGTAGAGCATTGTTCAAAAGCAGATGATACAATTTACCAAAGGCATTATATACCCATGCAAAGGCTCACAAGGTTATTCAATATGAAGCACACTGTCGGATAAAATCCAACAAAGGCACCGATGGTCCACAAGGGATATGACGTGAGCATCGGTAATCAACCAGAGGAAGAAGAATGCAAGGAGATCTGATTATAGAAACATCTGACTAATTCAAAGTTCAAATGCAAAAGGATTATGATTTCCGATCAAGGGATCAGAAGCAAACGCTCTGACTTAAGGATGGATAAATTGCATAGACTTAGGGGTACAATCAATGGCAATCCGGCTGGTCGGGAACCAGCTCATGTTTAAAAGGATGTCTGAGCCGGAAAGATAATTTAGAAGGGTTGATAGACGATTGTGTGCATTCGCACACATGTTGAATCAATAGGATCAAAATGACGGTGTCAAAAGATACTAGTGAATGTTGCTAGTGATATGGGAGCATCCATAATATAAGCATACAAGTATTTGCAGAGCATTAGTTGCTAAGGATTTTCGGAGGATTGAATAGTATTTCAAAGACTTTTGTGAAACACCTGAACAACTGGGGATGAGCGGATACTCGGAAAGTGCGAGAAATTATTCTTAGGGATAATCAGGTGGCAAAGAACTGCAAGGCAGTAGGCACAAAATATTCTCGGGGTATCTTGTAATAACAAGATCGACTGGGAATAAAAGTAAGCACGACAGGTGTAAGTATTTATCCATAGGGATATTTCAGTGGAAGGGGAATTGCAAACGCGATGAACACAACTTCTCGGGTTAACAGCGGAGAGTATCTTCAGGGCCTTCACGTACAGCAGATGATCATCAGTAATAAGGGGCTCTCCGGGTGAAAGTGATAACGAGATCCTAATGTTAGATTTAGCAAAATTCATTTAACCCGAATAGAAGAGAGCTCAGAGTCCCAGAGTAAGGATCGAGGAGTAAAAGATCCTAATACCACCCAGATAGCGACGTGGGCCCAAGGGCCGCACAGCCAAGTTAGTAAAACAATTTTCATCGACTAGACTCAACTTCGGCCAAGGAGTGTGGAAGGGGGATTCCTACAGGCAGTCGGCTCTGATACCAACTTGTGACGCCCCCGATTTGACCGTACACTAATCATACACGCAAACATGTACGATCAAGATCAGGGACTCACGGGAAGATATCACAACACAACTCTACAAATAAAATAAGTCATACAAGCATCATATTACAAGCCAGGGGCCTCGAGGGATCGAATACAAGAGCTCGATCATAGACAAGTCAGCGGAAGCAACAATATCTGAGTACAGACATAAGTTAAACAAGTTTGCCTTAAGAAGGCTAGCACAAACTGGGATACAGATCGAAAGAGGCGCAGGCCTCCTGCCTGGGATCCTCCTAACTACTCCTGGTCGTCGTCAGCGGGCATCACGTAGTAGTAGGCACCTCCGGTGTAGTAGGAGTCGTCGTCGAAGGTGGCGTCTGGCTCCTGGGCTCCAACATCTAGTTGCGACAACCAGGTAGAAGGGATAGGGGGAAAGGAGGGAGAAAGCAACCGTGAGTACTCATCCAAAGTACTCGCAAGCAAGGAGCTACACTACATATGCATGGGCAAATGTGTAAAGGGCCATATCGGTGGAGGAACTGCAGAAAGCCAGAATAAGAGGGGGATAGCTAATCCTGTCGAAGACTACGCTTCTGGCCACCTCCATCTTGCAGCATGTAGAAGAGAGTAGACCGAAGTCCTCCAAGTAGCATCGCATAGCATAACCCTAACCGATGATCCTCCCCTCGTCGCCCTGTGAGAGAGCGAACACCGGTTGTATCTGGCACTTTGAAGGGTGTATTTTATTAAGTATCTGGTTCTAGTTGTCATAAGGTCAAGGTACAACTCCACGTCGTCCTATTACCGAAGATCATGGCTATTCGAATAGATTAACTTCCCTGCAGGGGTGCACCACATTCCCCAACACGCTTGATCCCATTTGGCCGGACACACTTTCCTGGGTCATGCCCGGCCTCGGAAGATCAACACGTCGCAGCCCACCTAGACCAACAGAGAGGTCAGCACGCCGGTCTAAACCTAAGCGCCCAGGGGTCTGGGCCCATCGCCCTTAGCACACCTGCACGTTGCGAACGCGGCCGGGAGCAGAACTAGCCCCCTTAATACAAGAGCAGGCTTACGTTCCAACCCGGCGCGCGCCGCTCAGTCCCTGACGTCACGAAGGCTTCGGCAAATACCACGACGCCGGGATACCCATAACTTATCCCGCGTAGATGGTTAGTGCGTATAGACCAAAAGGCCAGACTCAGATCAAAAACCCAGATCTCGTTAAGCGTGTTAAGTATCCGCGAACGCCGACCAGGGCCAGGCCCACCTCTCTCCTAGGCGGTCTCAACCTGCCCTGTCGCTCCGCCTCAAAGTAACAGTCGGGGGCCGTCGGGAACCCAGGCCCACCTCTACCGGGATGGAGCCACCTGCCCCTTCAGCCCCCATCTCCGAACAGTATCACAGGTAAGGTAACTGTGTAAATTATATAGTATATGCCCGTGATCACCTCCCGAAGTGATCACGGCCCAGTAGTATAGCATGGCAGACGGACAAGAGTGTAGAGCCACTGATGGAACACTAGCATCCTATACTAAGCAGTAGGATAGCAGGTAATGGTAACAACAGTAGTAGCAAGGACAGGCTATGCATCAGAATAGGATTAATCGGAAAGCAGTAACATACTACACTACTCTAATGCAAGCAGTATAGAGAAGAGTAGGCGATATATGGTGATCAAAGGGGGGGCTTGCCTGGTTGCTCTAGCAAGAGAGGGGTCGTCAACACCATAGTCGTACTGGGTAGCAGCGGCGTCGGTCTCGATGTCTAGCGAGAGAAGAGGGGGAAGAAACAATAAATATAATGCAAATAAATGCATGACATGACAAAGCGTGATGCTAGGTGCGCCCTAACGCGGTACGAGGTGGTACCGGTGAAGGGGAAAACATCCGGGAAAGTATTCCCGGTGTTTCACGTTTTCGGACAGAGGAGCCGGAGGGGGAAAGTTGCGTGTTTGCTATGCTAGGGATGCGTGGTGGACGAACGGGCTGCGAAATCGAATTCATCTCGTCGTTCTGAGCAACTTTCATGTACAAAGTATTTTCATCCGAATTACGGATTAAAAGATATGATTTTCTAAAGATTTTATTAATTTCTGGTATTTAATTAATTATTTAAATTAATTCGAAAATGAATTAATGACATCAGCATGATGTCATGCTGACGTCAGCAGTCAACAGAGTTGACTGGGTCAAACTGACATGTGGGTCCAGTGGGACCCACCTGTCATACTCTGTTTAGGTTAATCAGGTCTTAGTTAAACTAAGTACTATTTAATTAAACTAACTAGTTAATTAGATTAATTAAACATGATTAATTAACTTAATTAATTCACTTATTGATTAATTAATTAATGTAATTATTATTTATTTATTTATTTTTAATTCTTTTTTTTAATAAAGTTATGGGGATGGGGCCCCCTTGTCATAGGCCCCTGGGGGCTTAACGGGCGCGGGCGAGGCTGGAACGGGGCTCCAGCGGGCGCGGCCATTGTGGCGTCGGCCGCGGTAGGTGGAGCGAGGGGGAGCCGGCAGCGAACGGCGCCGGCGAACGGCGGCGCCGTCGGAGAGTGGTGGCAGCGGTCGATGGAGGCTGCGGCTCCAGTGACAGGGGCATTCCATGGCACGCGTGGGAGGGCGAGGTAGGGCGCGGGCCAGCGGTGGACGGCGCCAGGCGAAGGAAGAAGAGGCCGGTGGCCACGGCGTGTCCTTGGCCGGAGCGGGATGCGGGCAGAGCGCACGGGGCGAGCGAGGCCGTGCGGGGCTGCATAGCTGCGGGTGGCTTGGCCGCGGCACGGTCTCGTGCGTAGTGGCGCAGCCGGAGCGGGAGGGAGCCGCGCGGCCATGGCAGGTGCGTAGCGGGCGCTGGCGGTGTGAGCCCTGGCAGGGGAAGGACATGACGGCGACGGCGCGCAACGATAGCCGCATCAGAAGTAGAGAAGAAGGAGCGAGGCCCGAGCCAGGGGGCTCACCCACATTGCAGGGATGAGGGGCGGCGTGGCTCAGGGTGCCTTTGGGGAGGAAGACGGGGACGAGCGACGTGGAGGATGCAGGCCGGTGGGGTGGCTCCGGCGTCGTGGCCTCTAGCGAGGTCCTCGGGCGGCGGCGCATCCAGATCGGGGAAGAGGGGGGGCGATGGGCGGTTGAGGACGAGGCGGCAAGGTCCAGGGCGACGGCGTCGGAGCGATGGGGTCAGAGCCGGGCCGCGTCGGGCAGCGGCGAAATCGGGCGTGCGCCCCCCGATCCAGATCGAGGGGGAGAGGGAAGAGATGAGGGGGACCGTGGGGGGCAGCGGGGTGTCGATGGTTAGGGTTTGGGTCGCCTCAGGGAATAAGGGAGTGGGGATGGGCCGGCCGGCTGAGGGAGTGGCCGACTGGGCCGGCCTGTTGGGTCGGGGCCTAGTGGGGGGGGGTTACTTTCTTTTCTTATCTTTGTTTTGCTTTCTCTTAGTTTGTTTTTCTGTTTTCATTTTAGTTTCTGATATTTTAGTTTCTTGAAGATAGTAAGTTAGCACCTAAACTAGTATCATCACAATAGGACATTGCCAAACCTAGTTTGGACCCAAAATAAATTAGTTTAATATTTCTATATTTTCAAAAGCAATTATATTATTATTTTAGCCACTAGTTTTAATTATTTTTAGGGTATTTAAACACTTTGAAAAAGGTTGGTTCCACCACCAAAGCTAGTTAGGGATTATTTGCCACATCATGAACATTTTAGTTTGAATATTTGAAAACTTTTATTGTTTGCTTGATTTTTAATTTGAATTTGAGTCGGTTTTAAACTAATGCGAGTTTATCGACAGTAACCGAGGTGACATGGCATCATTAGTAGGCGATTACTGTAGCTTAAGTATCCGGGCGTCACAGGGAATGAGGGAGAGATGGGGATCGGAACGGGAGGAGTTAGTGTTAGTAGCGTGGGGCGCCGGACTGGGCTGGTTGTTTGTTTAGTGGGCCAAGAGCCCAGTAGGTGTTCTTTTCCTGCTTTTTTTGTTAGTTTTCTTTTCTGTCTTTGTGTTTTCTTTTTTTTCTTTTTATTTATTTTCTTTTCTGTTTTAAATCATTTTAAAATATTTAGGCATTTTCTAAAAAGGAGTTCCCTTCACTACAATTACCTATGTAATATTAGGCACTACCCGAACATTTTTGTTTTAACTTTTGAAAAGTTTTATTGTTTGCTTGATTTTGAATTTGAATTTGAATCAGTTTCGAACTAACTCGAGTTTATCAACAGTAACCGAGGTAACATGGCACCATTAGCAGAGGTTTACTGTAGCTTGATTATCCGGGCGTCACACTTGATGGTTCAAAACGGTTTAAAAATGTACCAAATTATCAGATTTTTGTAGGTAAGTTGCTATCTGAGGTGCGTATAGATGCACGGACTACCCTCGAAGTATGAAATGGTGGAAACAATTTCAGAATTGTCGATGATGCTTCATTAATAAGTTTTTAGTTTTGAACAAAGTGAAAATCTGTAATGATGGATCTAAAGGGAACAAAATTGGTTATGAAATTATATGATTACTAGTTATAAGTTATTATACGAGATTCATATGGTCAACCATACAACTTCCGATGCTTGTATGGAAGAAATGTTGGCGGAATGTATAAATGATACTATTTAAGTAAGTTTTCTTATTAGCGAATAAAAAATCGTTGGTAACGAATGAAAAGTTTATGAAAAGGTGCTAAACATGAACAATTTATGTGGATAAGCTATTCTATGACTTCCATACGGCGGTCGAGACTACTCTCAAAGAATGGAATGATGGAAAGGATGTTATAATGTGTCAAATATCCCATTTAAATGAGTTCCGACTTTCAAAGAAGGAAAAATGTAAAGTAATAAATCAAAAGGCTATTAAAAACTAGTAAAAAAATATGTGACTCCTACATATATAAGTTGTTGTAGGATTTTCAAATGGCGGCATAGACCACTTCGAAAGAAGAAACGTAGCAAGGCTTCTATCATTTGTCGATAATGCAATTTAAACAAGTTCAGCATAATGGATCAAAAAGGTTAAAAAATGTACCGGATTATCAGATTTCTCTAGGTAATTAAGTTGCTACCTGAGGTGCATATATATGCACATACTACCCTCGAAGCATGAAATGGTGGAAAGATTTCGGAATATGTCGATGATGCTTTTTTTATTAATTTTCCAGTTTTGAACAAAGTGAAAATCTATAGTGATGGATCAAAAGGCAATAAAATTGGTGATGAAATAATATGATTAATAGTTATAAGTTGTTATACCAGATCCATATGGTCAAACATACAACTTTCGATGCTTGAAATAAAGAAATGTTGTTGCAATGTCTAAATGATGCTATTTAAGTAAGTTTTTATTTTTAGCGAAAAAAATCAACGACAACGGATCAAAAGTTTATGAAAAGGTGCTAAACATGAATAATTTATGTGGATAAGCTCTTCTATGACTTCCATACGGCGGTCGAGACTACTCTCAAAGAATGGAATGATGGATAGGCTGTTATAATGCGTTGAATGTCCTATTTAAATTAGTACTGAGTTTCAAAGAAGGAGAAAATGTAAAGTAATAAACCAAAAGGTTATGAAAAACTACAAAAAAATGTGACTCCTACGTATAGAAGTTGTTGTTGACTTTTCAAATGGCGGCATAGAAAACTTCGAAATAAGAAATGAAGCAAGGCTTCTAATTACCTAAAGAAATCTGATAATCTGGTACATTTTTTAACCTTTTTGATCCATCATGGTAGATTTTCGATTTCTGCGAAACTAAAAACTTGTTTAAATTGCATTACCGACAAGTGATAAAACCTTGCTTCGTTTCTTGTTTCGAAGTGGTCTATGCCGCCATTTGAAAGTCCTACAACAACTTATATATGTAGGAGTCACATATTTTTTACTAGTTTTTAATAACCTTTTGATTTATTACTTTACATTTTCTACTCCTTTGAAAGTCAGAACTCATTTAAATGGGATATTTGGCACATTATAACACCCTTTCCATCATTCCATTCTTCGAAAGTAGTCTCGACCGCCGTATGGAAGTCATAGAAGAGCTTATCAACATAAATTATTCATGTTTAGCACATTTCCATAAACTTTTGATCCGTTGCCGTTGATTTTTTCGCTAAAAAAAACTTACTTAAATAGCATCATTTAGACATTCCAACAATATTTCTTTATTTTCAAACATTGAAAGTTGTATGTTTGACCATATGGATCTCGTATAACAACTTATAACTATTAATCATATAATTTCATCACCAATTTTGTTCCCTTTTGATCCATCACTATAGATTTTCACTTTGTTCAAAACTAAAAACTTATTAATGAAGCGTCATCGACATATTCCAAAATTGTTTCCACCATTTCATGCTTCGAGGGTAGTCCATGCATCTATATGCACCTCAGATAGCAACTTACCTACAAAAATCTCATAATTTGGTACATTTCTTAAACCATTTTGATCCATCAAGGTAGATATTCTATTTTTGCGAAGCTGAAAACTTGTTTAATTAGCATTATCGACAAGTGGTAGAAGCCTTGCTTCATTTCTTATTTCAAAGTTTTCTATGCCGCCATTCGAAAATCCTACAACAACTTCTATACATAGGAGTCACATATTTTTTTTGTAGTTTTTCATAACCTTTTGATTTATTACTTTACATTTTCTCCTCCTTTGAAACTCAGTACTCATTTAAATAGGACATTCAACGCATTATAATAGCCTTTCCATCATTCCATTCTTTGAGAGTAGTCTCGACCGCCGTATGGAAGTCATAGAAGAGCTTATCCACATAAATTATTCATGTTTAGCAACTTTTCATAAACTTTTGATCCGTTGTCGTCGATTTTTTCGCTAAAAAGAAAACTTACTTAAATAGCATCATTTAGAAATTCCAAAAACATTTCTTTATTTCAAGCATCGAAAGTTGTATGTTTGACCATAGGGATCTCGTATAACAACTTATAACTATTAATCATATAATTTCATCACCAATTTTGTTCCCTTATGAGCCATCACTATAGATTTTCACATTGTTCAAAACTGAATAATTATTAAAGAAGCATCATCGACATATTCCGAAATCGTTTCCACTATTTCACGCTTCGAGGGTAGTATGTGCATCTATATGCACCTCAGATAGTAACTTAATTACCTAAAGACATTTGATAATCTGGTACACTTTTTAACCTTTTTGATCTATCATTGTAGATTTTCGATTTTTGCGAAACTGAAAACTTGTTTAAATTGCATTACCGACAGGTGATAGAAGCCTTGCTTCGTTTCTTGTTTCGAAGTGGTTTATGCCGCCACTTGAAAATCCTACAACAACTTATATATGTAGGAGTCACATATTTTTTTACTAATTTTTAATAACTTTTTTATTTATTACTTTACATTTTCTCCTCCTTTGAAAGTAGGAACTCATTTAAATGGGATATTTGACACATTATAACAGCCTTTCCATCATTCCATTCTTCGAGAGTAGTCTCGACCGCCGTATGGAAGTCATAGAAGAGCTTATCCTCATAAATTATTCATGTTTAGCAACTTTTCATAAACTTTTGATCCGTTGTCGTCGATTTTTTCGCTAAAAAGAAAACTTACTTAAATAGCATCATTTAGAAATTCCAAAAAAATTTCTTTATTTCAAATATCGAAAGTTGTATGCTTGACCATAGGGATCTCGTATAACAACTTATAACTATTAATCATATAATTTCATCACCAATTTTGTTCCCTTATGAGCCATCACTATAGATTTTCACATTGTTCAAAACTGAATAATTATTAAAGAAGCATCATCGACATATTCCGGAATCGTTTCCACTATTTCACGCTTCGAGGGTAGTATGTGCATCTATATGCACCTCAGATAGTAACTTAATTACCTAAAGACATTTGATAATCTGGTACACTTTTTAACCTTTTTGATCTATCATTTTAGATTTTTGATTTTTGCGAAACTGAAAACTTGTTTAAATTGCATTACCGACAGGTGATAGAAGCCTTGCTTCGTTTCTTGTTTCGAAGTGGTTTATGCCGCCACTTGAAAATCCTACAACAACTTATATATGTAGGAGTCACATATTTTTTTACTAGTTTTTAATAACCTTTTTATTTATTACTTTACATTTTCTCCTGCTTTGAAAGTAGGAACTCATTTAAATGGGATATTTGACACATTATAACAGCCTTTCCATCATTCCATTCTTCGAGGGTAGTCTCGACCGCCATATGGAAGTCATAGAAGAGCTTATCCACATAAATTATTCATGTTTAGCAACTTTTCATAAACTTTTGATCCGTTGTCATCGATTTTTTCGCTAAAAAGAAAACTTACTTAAATAGCATCATTTAGAAATTCCAAAAACATTTCTTTATTTCAAGCATCGAAAGTTGTATGTTTGACCATATGGATCTCGTATAACAACTTATAACTATTAATCATATAATTTCATCAACAATTTTGTTCCCTTTTGATCCATCACTATAGATTTTCACTTTGTTCAAAACTGAAGAATTATTAAAAAAGCATCATCGACATATTCCGAAATCGTTTCCACCATTTCACGCTTCAAGGGTAGTATGTGCATTTATATGCAACTCAGATAGCAACTTAATTACCTAAAGAAATCTGATAATATGGTACATTTTTAACCTTTTTGATCCATCATGGTAGATTTTCGATTTTTGCGAAACTGAAAACTTGTTTAAATTGCATTACCGATAGGTGATAGAAGCCTTGCTTCGTTTCTTGTTTCGAAGTGGTCTATGCCGCCATTTGAAAATCCTACAACAACTTATATATGTAGGAGTCACATATTTTTTTACTAGTTTTTAATAACCTTTTGATTTATTACTTTACATTTTCTCCTCCTTTGAAAGTCGGAACTCATTTAAATGGGATATTTGACACATTATAACAGCCTTTCCATCATTCCATTCTTCGAGAGTAGTCTCGACCGCCGTATGGAAGTCATAGAAGAGCTTATCCACATAAATTGTTCATGTTTAGCAACTTTTCATAATCTTTTGATCCATTGTCGTTGATTTTTTCGCTAAAAAGAAAACTTACTTAAATAGCATCATTTAGAAATTCCAAAAACATTTCTTTATTTCAAGCATCGAAAGTTGTATGTTTGACCATATGGATCTCGTATAACAACTTATAACTATTAATCATATAATTTCATCAACAATTTTGTTCCATTTTGATCCATCACTATAGATTTTCACTTTGTTCAAAACTGAAGAATTATTAAAAAAGCATCATCGACATATTCCGAAATTGTTTCCACCATTTCACGCTTCAAGGGTAGTATGTGCATTTATATGCAACTCAGATAGCAACTTAATTACCTAAAGAAATCTGATAATATGGTACATTTTTTAACCTTTTTGATCCATCATGGTAGATTTTCGATTTTTGCGAAACTGAAAACTTGTTTAAATTGCATTACCGACAGGTGATAGAAGCCTTGCTTCGTTTCTTGTTTCGAAGTGGTCTATGCCGCCATTTGAAAATCCTACAACAACTAATATATGTAGGAGTCACATATTTTTTTACTAGTTTTTAATAACCTTTTGATTTATTACTTTACATTTTCTCCTCCTTTGAAAGTCGGAACTCATTTAAATGGGATATTTGACACATTATAACAGCCTTTCCATCATTCCATTATTCGAGAGTAGTCTCGACCGCCGTATGCAAGTCATAGAATAGCTTATCCACATAAATTGTTCACGTTTAGCACCTTTTCATAAACTTTTCATCCGTTACCGTCAATTTTTTATTTGCTAAAAAGAAAACTTACTTAAATAGCATCATTTAGACATTCGATCAGCATTTCTTCCATACAAGCATCAGAAGTTGTATGTTTGACCATATGGATCTCGTATAACAACTTATAACTAGTAATCATACAATTTCATCACCAATTTTGTTCCCTTTAGATCCATTATTAATAAAGCGTCATCGACATATTCTGAAATTGTTTCCACCATTTGATGCTTCGAGGGTAGTCCGTGCATCTATATGCACCTAAGATAGCAACTTACCTACAAAAATCTGATAATTTGTACATTTTTAAACCGTATTGATCCATCAAGGTAGATTTTCTATTTTTGCGAAACTAAAAACTGGTTTAAATAGCATTATCAACAAGTGATAGAAGCCTTGCTTCCTTTCTTGTTTCGAAGTGGTCTATGCCGCCATTTGAAAATCTTACAACAACTTATATATGTAGGAGTCACATATTTTTTTGTAGTTTTTCATAACCTTTTGATTTATTACTTTACATTTTCTCCTCCTTTGAAACTCAGTACCCATTTAAATAGGACATTCAACACATTATAACAGTGTTTCCATCATTCCATTCTTCAAGAGTAGTCTCGACCGTCGTATGGAGGTCATAGAAGAGGTTATCCACATAAACTATTCATGTTTAGCACCTTTTCATAAACTTTTGATCCGTTGTCAATAATATTTTTCGCTAAAAAGAAAACTTACTTCAATAGCATCATTTAGACATTCCAACAGAATTTCTTTATTTCAAGCATCGAAAGTTGTACGTTTGACCATATGGATCTCGTATAACAACTTATAACTATTAACCATATAATTTCATCACCAATTTTGTTCCCTTTTGATCCATCAATATAGATTTTCACTTTGTTCAAAACTGAAGAATTACTAAAAAAGCATCATCGACATATTCCGAAATCGTTTCCACCATTTCACGCTTCAAGGGTAGTATGTGCATCTATATGCACCTCAGATAGCAACTTAATTACCTAAAGAAATCTGATATTCTGGTACATTTTTAACCTTTTTTATCCATCATGGTAGATTTTTGATTTTTGCGAAACTGAAAACTTGTTTAAATTGCATTACCAACAAGTGATAAAAGCCTTGCTATGTTTCTTGTTTCGAAGTGGTCTATGCCGCCATTTGAAAATCCTAGAACAACTTATATATGTAGGAGTCACATATTTTTACTAGTTTTTAATAACCTTTTGATTTATTACTTTACATTTTCTCCTCCTTTGAAAGTCGGAACTCATTTAAATGGGATATTTGACACATTATAACAGCCTTTCCATCATTCCATTCTTCGGGAGTAGTCTCGACCACCGTATGGAAGTCATAGAATAGTTTATCCACATAAATTGTTCATGTTTAGCGCCTTTTCATAAACTTTTCATCCGTTACCATCGATTTTTTATTCGCTAAAAAGAAAACTTACTTAAATAGTATCATTTAGACATTCCGCCAGGATTTCTTCCATACAAGCATCGGAAGTTGTATGGTTGACCATATGAATCTCGTATAACAACTTATAACTTGTAATCATATAATTTCATCACCAATTTTGTTCCCTTTTGATCCATCATTACATATTTTCACTTTGTTCAAAACAAAAAACTTATTAATGAAGCGTCATCGACATATTCCGAAATTGTTTCCACCATTTCATGCTTCGAGGGTAGTCTGTGCATCTATATGCACCTCAGATAGCAACTTACCTACAAAAATCTGATAATTTGGTACATTTTTAAACCATTTTGATCCATCAATGTAGATATTCTATTTTTGCGAAGCTGAAAACTTGTTTAAATAGCATTAAGCAGTTGTGCAGAACACGACACATTGGCTCAGCTCGCTTCAATACTAGGCTATCGACCTACTAACAATCAACAATCTGTTGTCTGACATATAAGAAACTATGTATCTTGTTACAGTGGTTCATGCAGTTAATTGTGGCCACAATGTAATAAATTCCAAATGTTCACACGCTAGTCCATCGCTCATGTGGAACACTCACATTAAACTCGTCTTCATAAAAAAGTTGAAAAGCATAAGTTAAGCAATTTTATACATCTCAATGATTCACAGAACATAACAAACACATACTAGTTCATAGCAAAAGTCAAAGTTGTGAGAAGGTTTACAAATCAGGAAAGAACAAGCAAGGCTTCTCTCTGAGCAAAGAGCCTCCCGGCAGGCTTCAATTTCCTGGAGTTCACTCTAGTTTTTTCTTGTTGCCACCATTCAGGGTTAGGTTCTCTCATTCCAGAATAACCAATTATAATTATGGTCTCAGCTGGAATGCTAAAATGAACCATGCAGTGTACTGACCAGCTGAAATGCTGGTGCATTCCACTAAATTTAAGCACTGCTATTTGCAGAAATAAGCAGACCACAATGCCTCTTGTCCGCGCACCTGTCCAAAAAACCGTTGTGCAGCCGTGCCAGCTAGTCCTTGGTCCATGGATGAACTGGTAGAAAGTGCATTCCGGACTAGGATGTAGTTGTTTTCTCTTGTCCCTGCACTGCAATCAGGAAGTAAAACGTATGAATCGGCTTCTTTTAGATTGCGTTGGTCATTCTACCTTAGTTACTACCAATATAGGGATACCTTGAAGATGGGAGGTTAGACGACGGCAGCGAGGGATAGCCATCTCATTTTGCGCAGTTGTACTAAAACTAAGGTGTGTGCTTTTGATTGCGCAGATAGAAACGATAAGGAGACAGACATCCCGAAATGATATGGAGACATACATCCCTGTTTGCGCAAATAAGAAATACGGTTATTTAAATAGTGACAGATATTACTACTTTCCCCCGTTTCCTCTTAGAACCAAGTCCTAGATTCATGCTACAGCTTTCCCACTTTCTTCCCTGTTTGAACCAACGCTTTGAGTCGACTGTATGAAATAGCTTACTTATAATAATAGTAGAAGTCTAGGTGGCTTTGAAACAGCGGACGGAAGTAGAAAAGGATCCACACGAAGGGAGCTGCGGCAGTAGAGCAAGGCAGGTTTCGAAGGAATATATACCTGAGGGTCGTCGGCATGTCACAAAGACCACTACTAGGAAAAGGGCTATAGATGGAAATGACACTAATGGCGCATCACACATGTGGTGCGCCATTAGTATATACTAATGGCGCACCATGTGTTGGTGCGCCATTAGTGTCCAAATACTAATGGCGCACCACATCTACAGTGCGCCATTAGTAACAATTTTTTTTAATTTTTTCAAAACAAATAATGGCGCACCGTGGGAGTGGTGCGCCATTACTAGTTGAACTAGTAATGGTGCACCGCTCCCACGGTGCGCCATTAGTAAAAAAATTAATTTTTTTTCAAAACTACTAATGGCGCACCGTAGGAGTGGTGCGCCATTACTAGTTGATGGCGCACCACTCCCACGGTGTGCCATTAGTAAAAATTTAGTAAAAATAATTTTTTAATTTTTTTCAAAACTACTAATGGCGCACCGTGGGAGTGGTGCGCCATTACTAGTTGAACTAGTAATGGCGCACCACTTCTACGGTGCGCCATTAGTAATAATGGCGCACCGTAGGAGTGGTGCGCCATTACTAGTTGAACTAGTAATGGCGCACCACTTGTGACGCCCCCGATTTAATCGTACACTAATCATACACGCAAACGTGTACGATCAAGATCAGGGACTCACGGGAAGATATCACAACGCAACTCTACAAATAAAATAAGTCATACAAGCATCATATTACAAGCCAGGGGCCTCGAGGGCTCGAATACAAGAGCTCGATCATTGACGAGTCAGCGGAAGCAACAATATCTGAGTACAGACATAAGTTAAACAAGTTTGCCTTAAGAAGGCTAGCGCAAACTGGGATACAGATCGAAAGAGGCGCAGGCCTCCTGCCTGGGATCCTCCTAACTACTCCTGGTCGTCGTCAGCGGGCATCACGTAGTAGTAGGCACCTCCGGTGTAGTAGGAGTCATCGTCGACGGTGGCGTCTGGCTCCTGGGCTCCAACAACTGGTTGCGACAACCAGGTAGAAGGGATAGGGGGGAAAGAGGGAGAAAGCAACCGTGAGTACTCATCCAAAGTACTCGCAAGAAAGGAGCTATACTACATATGTATGCATTGGTATCAAATGGGATAAGGGTATCATATGTGGACTGGACTGCAGAAAGCCGGAATAAGAGGGGGATAGCTAGTCCTTTCGAAGACTACGCTTCTGGCAGCCTCCGTCTTGCAGCATGTAGAAGAGAGTAGACTGAAGACCTCCAAGTAGCATCGCATAGCATAACCCTAACCGATGATCCTCCCCTCGTCGCCCTCTGAGAGAGCGACCACCGGTTGTATCTGGCACTTGGAAGGGTGTGTTTTATTAAGTATCCGGTTCTAGTTGTCATAAGGTCAAGGTACAACTCCAAATCGTCCTGTTACCGAAGATCACGGCTATTCGAATAGATTAACTTCCCTGCAGGGGTGCACCACATACCTCAACACGCTCGATCCCATTTGGCCGGACACACTTTCCTGGGTCATGCCCGGCCTCGGAAGATCAACACATCGCAGCCCCACCTAGGCACAACAGAGAGGTCAGCACGTCGGTCTAAACCTAAGCGCACAGGGGTCTGGGCCCATCGCCCTTAGCACACCTGCACGTTGCGTACGTGGCCGAAAGTAGACCTAGCCTAGTGGCGTTCCAGTCCAACCCGGCGTGCGCCACTCAGTCGCTGACGTCATGAAGGCTTCGGCTGATACCACGACGCCGGGATACCCATAACTACTCCCGCGTAGATGGTTAGTGCGTATAGACCAAATGGCCAGACTCAGATCAAATACCCAGATCTCGTTAAGCGTGTTAAGTATCCGCGAACGCCGACCATGGCCAGGCCCACCTCTCTCCTAGGTGGTCGGAACCTGCCCTGTCGCTCCGCCTCAAAGATCCACTCGCGGGTGCTCCTCAAGACGACCCGTCTTTAGTCACCACATGTATCCTGTATAAAGTATATAGTATATACCCGTGATCACCTCCCGAGTGATCACGGCCCGATAATATAGCATGGCAGACGGACAAGAATGTAGGGCCACAGATGATAAACTGGCATCCTATACTAAGCATTAGGATTGCAGGTAAGGGTAACAACGGTAGTAGCAAGGACAGGCTATGCATCAATATAGGATTAACGGGAAGCAGTAACATGCTACACTACTCTAATGCAAACAGTATAGAGAAGAGTAGGCGATATCTGGTGATCAAAGGGGGGGCTTGCCTGGTTGCTCTGGCAAGAGAGAGGGGTCGTCAACAGCGTAGTCGGTCGGGGCACCAGTAGCGGCGTCGGTCTCGGTGTCTAGCGAGAGAAGAGGGGAAAGAACAATAAATATTTACGCAAACAGATGCATAGCGATGCATGACATGACAAGTATCGGTGCTATGGGTGCCCTAACACGGTACGAGGTGGTACCGGTGAAGGGGGGAACATCCGGGAAATTATCCCCGGTGTTTCGCGTTTTCGGGAAGAGGAGCCGGAGGGGGAAAGTTACGCGTTCTCTATGCTAGGGTTGCGTGGCGGACGAACGGGTTGCGTATCCGGAATCGTCTCGTCGTTCCGAGCAACTTTCATATACAAAGTTTTTTCATCCGAGCTACGGATTAAAAGATATGATTTTTCAAAGTTTTAAACACTATTCTGAAATTATTATCAATTAAAAAAAAGGTGAAATTGCTATGTGCACCCAGCAGAGTGCACACAGCAGGGCCACCAGAGGCTGACAGTGGACCCCGTTGACCAGGTCAACTGTTGACTGGTCAACTAGGCAGGGGACCCACATGTCAGTTTCTGACAGTGTTGACTAATTGACTAATTAGGTAATTAGCAGGTTAATTATCAGGATTAATTAAGTTAATTCATTTAATTAACAAAATAATTATTTTAATTATTATTTACTTAATTAATAATTTTTTTATTCATTTAATTTTAAATTTTAATTAATTGATTTTTTTAACAACGTTCTGGGCTGGGGCCCACTTGTCATCGACCCATGCGAGGCCTCACATGCCCAGCCTCACAGAGGAGGCCGGCGACGTTCACGGCGGTTCGTGGTCACAACAAAAAGGGGGCGGTGTCGATGCGGTGCCGCGGCGGGAGAGCGGCAGCGCCTAGCAGCGAGGCAGCAACAGCAGCATCATGCAGCGGTGGAGCGCGAAGGAAGGAGGCAGCGGCAGCGTCAATCGGCGGCAGCAGCAAGCGAGGCACGCGCGTAGGCACAGTCGTGGCTCGCGTAGGGCGCGACGACGATTGGTGCCGGGCGCGCGCGGGCAGCCAGGGTCGCCGCCGGAACGGGGGAACGAGGTCGAAGACGAGCTAGGAGGGGCGGGGGGGCGCGCATCTGTAGACCGGGCGGTGAGCGCGACGATGTCCAGCGGGCGCCGATGGCGCCATAGCGGGCGAGCGAGCGGCACAGGGGAGGCGAGGCGAGGGCCGCCGCGATGAGGTGCGAGGCATGTGAAGGAGGAGGACCGGGGGGTGCAATGCAGCCATGGGGACGCGAGTGCCGTCGCGCTGGCGGTAAGTTCGTCGGGACAGAGGGAAAGGGAAGAGGCCAAGGGCCTCACCGCGGAGTCGTAGGGCAATGGCAGCGGACGCGGGGAGGCGTCGGGGTCGCGTCCGGCGAACGGCGGCGAGGTGCTGTAGGGCGAAGGCGCGGTCCTCGGGCGCGGGCTCGCCGGCGAGGTGGGGCTCCAGCGCGGCAAGGGATCGGGCGCAGGGTGCTCGGTGTCGCTGGAGAACGAGAGGGAGTGGGGGTCTCGATCGGGAGGAGTGGGGGGGTTCGTGCGGGAGGAGTGGGGGGGTCGTGCGAGGCGACGGGATGGGCGCCGCCCAGATCCAGGGGGCGAGGGGGAGTGAGGGGGGGATCGGGGACGGGAGTGGTGGACGGTGGGTTAGGGTTTGGGGGGGGAATGGATAAGGGGAGGGGGGAGGCCGGTTGGGCCTGCGCCCGAATGGGCCGGCCAACTGGGCCAGTAGGCCGTGGGAGGGGGTTCCCTCTTTCTTCTTTTTTTTGTTTTGTTAGTTTCTTTCTTTTATTTATTTTCCTATTCTGTCTTTATTTATTTTAAAATACTTAGGCAGTTTATAAAATTGTGTTTATTACACCATATTGACCTATGTAAAATATGGCATCTCCCGAACACTTTTGTTTTAAATTTTGAAAAACTTTTATTGTTTGCTTTGATTTTGAAATTTGAATTCGAATGGGATTGAATCATCGCGAGGTTTACAACAGTAAGAGTGGTGACGAGGCATCATTAGAAGAGGTTACTGTAGCTTGATTATCCGGGCGTCACAATTCTCCTCCACTACAAGAAATCTCGTCCCGAGATTTAGGAGGGGAGTAAGGGGGAAGAATAGGTTACGAAATTCTAACGATTCTTCTCGGTCTTGGTTGCTCTTCTCAAAGTGGTCGATCATAGCGCTGATGTCTTCATTCCTATGCATCAATGCATCATGATGAGGTTGTCGTCCTTTCTTCAGGAACTCCATCGTACTTACGATAATGATAAGGGGTAACTACTGAAGAACGGACCTTCAAGGTCAACTACCTAGCAGATAACTGAGAGAATGTGGTAGAAGTAACTCTCGAATAGATACTTAAGAAATTATCGAGAGTAAAGTAAGAAGGTACCACGAGAAGTTTCAAACGGGTAGGCAATCGTTCGATGCCTGAAACAACACGCGAAAGGGGTCCAAAGCAACGAGATTGAATATTGCATCTGTTTCCAGAATAGATCACTAGGACGGTGGCCCGTGAATTACATACGAGGCCACGCGCGAGGAATAACCTTGGGAATAGGGGGTGTACAGGAGAGTCAGGTTTCGATCATGTGGAACTGTGGGTTATGGGCCCACCATGTGGTTAAAAGTAGGAAGGGCGATGACGTCTTGCATGATCATGTAAGGAAGGTATGTTAGAGGATAGCCTATCAGTAATGTCGGCAACAATATCAGTACCAAGGGCGAGGGGCGAAGAGAACCATTTTCCTGCTCGTTGAAATGAGGCGGGCCTATAGGCAAAGTTCTCGTCCATCGGTGGTTTCCGGAATGTCATCAACAAAAGTCACAGGGTCTTACTGACAGAATTGTACACGAGGGGTCTACATAAGCAGGGAATTAATACTGCTTAGATCATAATGATCACTAGAAAGGGTAAACCAAGTAATGGAAAGGAAAATATGATTATCAGATATTTCAGGGGTATATCCCTCCCAAGGACAAGCAGAGCATGATAACCATGACATGATATTCAGTAGAAAAGCCTCAAGGTGAGGGGAGAGGAATTTTCATGACCTTATCCATACAACGGTGTTTGGATAGTTGAGCAAGAAACAATTAGCATTGGGATTCAAATGTTCTTGTTGAAGAACGGAGTACCATAGACATGCTTCGAGATAGCATTGACATGGTCAACAGGTGAAAATCAGACTTTGGAAACAAAAAGGATCCATCAGGAACAACTTATAGAATAAGTCTTACCATTTCCCCATGGACGAATGGCTAACCTTGTAAAAGGATACTATAGCAATAGGTCCTCCGAACAGGTGGGCTAGGCATGATATCACCTTACTGGGTTATATAAGGACCAATGTTATGACTCTTGGAAAACGTTCCAACCATCATATCTGGCCGAGATTCAGATCAGATTGGTGTCAGGATAACTCAGACTCATGATGCCCGAGAAGGAAAGGGGCAACACAATTAGATGAGATGGAGTTGCAAAATTCTCGGGAAATGTACTATGGAAGCAAGTCCCGAATCATGAGTTCATCATTTAACCAAGGAGAGGACGAGGAGGTGGCTGATGAACTCAACGATTATTCATTGAAATTTTCAAAGGATGGATTTCCACACTTATGTGAATCAAGGAGATAACATTTGTCAGATCAAATGATGTAATGAAGCATGTTTGAGGAAAACATACACAATTAAACATTGGTAGAAAGGTGCGCCCGAAATATGGGTTGGGCTGCACGACCAATGTCAGAATGGTGATTCAATAATCAATAGTCTAAGAATGAATGGCCGACCATTATTCAAAGCAATAGGGTTGCTAGAAAGGCAGAATCCAAACAGCACCGTTCACTTGTTGGTACCCCAGTTGGAATCAACGCGAGGACCAAGAAAGAATGGTGATGATGAGAAGTATCACTATACCAAGAATTCTTAAGAGGAGGAGCAATCCTCATAACATCCTTGATATTAAAAGATGGTAATACTCCAAGGTAAAGAAGAACAAATGCTGGATAGCAGGGAACTCAAGGTACAACACAAAACACGAACAAGTTTGTGTTGAAAGGAAGGCAATAAAGTGGTCGATGATAACACAAATCATCAAGGGCAAGGATGGTATTTCTCATCATGAACTCAATTGATATCCTGGAAGGAGCCAAAATGTTGATGATGATCACGACAATTTGTCGAGAGAATTTATGAAGATGTAATCAATTGTCGACGACATCAAGTCAAAGGAATGATGAAGAAAAAAGGTTATGAAACCATGGTTACGACACACACTCGAAATCAAGTTTGTTGGTCAAGGAGAAATGGTATGACGAGGGAGGTCGGCATGAGCTTAGTGAAGGAAATATGCCCTAGAGGCAATAATAAAGTTATTATTTATTTCCTTATAATCATGATAAATGTTTATTATTCATGCTAGAATTGTATTAACCGGAAACATAATACATGTGTGAATACATAGACAAAACAAAGTGTCACTAGTATGCCTCTACTTAACTAGCTCGTTAATCAAAGATGGTTATGTTTCCTGACCATGAACAATGAGTTGTTATTTGATTAACGAGGTCGCATCATTAGTTGAATGATCTGATTGACATGACCCATTCCATTAGCTTAGCACCCGATCATTTAGTATGTTGCTATTGCTTTCTTCATGACTTATACATGTTCCTATGACTATGAGATTATGCAACTCCCGTTTGCCGGAGGAACACTTTGGGTGCTACCAAACGTCACAACATAACTGGGTGATTATAAAGGAGCATTACAGGTGTCTCCAAAGGTAGATGTTGGGTTGGCGTATTTCGAGAATAGGATTTGTCACTCCGATTGTCGGAGAGGTATCTCTGGGCCCTCTCGGTAATACACATCACATAAGCCTTGCAAGCATTACAACTAATATGTTAGTTGTGAGATGATGTATTACGGAACGAGTAAAGAGACTTGCCAGTAATGAGATTGAACTAGGTATTGGATACCGACGATCGAATCTCGGGCAAGTAACATACCGATGACAAAGGGAACAACGTATGTTGTTATGTGGTCTGACCGATAAAGATCTTCGTAGAATATGTAGGAGCCAATATGGACATCCAGGTCCCGCTATTGGTTATTGACCGGAGACATGTCTCGGTCATGTCTACATTGTTCTCGAACCCGTAGGGTCCGCACGCTTAAGGTTACGATGACAGTTACATTATGAGTTTATGCATTTTGATGTACCGAAGGTTGTTCGGAGTCCCGGATGTGATCACGGACATGATGAGGAGTCTCGAAATGGTCGAGACGTAAAGATTGATATATTGGAAGCCTATGTTTGGACATCGGAAGTGTTCCGGGTGAAATCGGGATTTTACCGGGTTACTGGGAGGTTACCGGAACCCCCCGGGAGCCATATGGGCCTTCATGGGCCTTAGTGGAAAGGAGAAAGGGGCAGCCCAAGGTGGCTGCACCACTTCCCCCTCCCCTAGTCCTATTAGGACTAGGAGAAGGTGGCCGGCCCCCCTCTCCCTCTTTCCCCCTTTGGGGAATCCTAGTTGGAATAGGATTGGGGGGGAGTCCTACTCCCGGAAGGAGTAGGACTCCTCCTGCACCCTCTCCCTGGTCGGCGCCCCTCTCCCCCCTTGGCTCCTTTATATACTGAGGTAGAGGCACCCTAGAACACACACGTTGATCCACGTGATCTATTCCTTAGCCGTGTGCGGTGCCCCCTGCCACCATATACCTCGATAATACTGTAGCGGAGTTTAGGCGAAGCCCTGCTGCTGTAGTACATCAAGATCGTCACCACGCCGTCGTGCTGACGGAACTCTTCCTCGACACTTTGCTGGATCGGAGTCCGGGGATCATCATCGAGCTGAACGTGTGCTCGAACTCGGAGGTGCCGTAGTTTCGGTGCTTGATCGGTTGGATCGTGAAGACGTACGACTACTTCCTCTACGTCGTGTCATCGCTTCCGCAGTCAGTCTGCGTTGGGTACGTAGAGAACACTCTCCCCCTCGTTGCTATGCATCACATGATCTTGCGTGAGCGTAGGAAAATTTTTGAAATTACTACGAAACCCAACAGTGGCATCCGAGCCTAGGTTATTTATGTTGATGTTATATGCACGAGTAGAACACAAGTGAGTTGTGGACGATACAAGTCATACTGCCTACCAGCATGTCATACTTTGGTTCGGCGGTATTGTTGGACGAGACGACCCGGACCAACCTTACGCGTACGCTTACGCGAGACCGGTTCCCTCGACGTGCTTTGCATATAGATGGCTTGTGGGCGACTGTCTCTCCAACTTTAGTTGAACCAAGTATGGCTACGCCCGGTCCTTGCGAAGGTTAAAAAGGAGTCTATTTGACAAACTATCGTTGTGGTTTTGATGCGTAGGTGAGATTGGTTCTTACTTAAGCCCGTAGCAGCCACGTTAAACATGCAACAACAAAGTAGAGGACGTCTAACTTGTTTTTGCAGGGCATGTTGTGATGTGATATGGTCAAGGCATGATGCTGAATTTTATTGTATGAGATGATCATGTTTTGTAACCGAGTTATCGGCAACTGGCAGGAGCCATATGGTTGTCGCTTTATTGTATGCAATGCAATCGCGATGTAATGCTTTACTTTATTACTAAACGGTAGTGATAGTCGTGGAAGCATAAGATTGGCGAGACGACAACGATGCTACGATGGAGATCAAGGTGTCGCGCCGGTGACGATGGTGATCATGACGGTGCTTCGGAGATGGAGATCACAAGCACAAGATGATGATGGCCATATCATATCACTTATATTGATTGCATGTGATGTTTATCTTTTTATGCATCTTATCTTGCTTTGATTGACGGTAGCATTATAAGATGATCTCTCACTAAATTATCAAGAAGTGTTCTCCCTGAGTATGCACCGTTGCCAAAGTTCGTCGTGCCCAGACACCACGTGATGATCGGGTGTGATAAGCTCTACGTCCATATACAACGGGTGCAAGCCAGTTTTTGCACACGCAGAATACTCAGGTTAAACTTGACGAGCCTAGCATATGCAGATATGGCCTCGGAACACGGAGACCGAAAGGTCGAGCGTGAATCATATAGTAGATATGATGAACATAAACGATGTTCACCATTGAAAACTACTCCATCTCACGTGATGATCGGTTATGGTTTAGTTGATTTGGATCACGTAATCACTTAGAAGATTAGAGGGATGTCTATCTAAGTGGGATTTCTTAAGTAATATGATTAATTGAACTTAAATTTATCATGAACTTAGTACCTGATAGTATCTTGCTTGTTTATGTTGATTGTAGATAGATGGCTCGTGCTGTTGTTCCGTTGAATTTTAATGCGTTCCTTGAGAAAGCAAAGTTGAAAGATGATGGTAGCAATTACACGGACTGGGTCCTTAACTTGAGGATTATCCTCATTGCTGCACAGAAGAATTACGTCCTAGAAGCACCGCTGGGTGCCAGGCCTGCTGCTGGAGCAACACCAGATGTTATGAACGTCTGGCAGAGCAAAGCTGATGACTACTCGATAGTTCAGTGTGCCATGCTTTACGGCTTAGAATCGGGACTTCAACGACGTTTTGAACGTCATGGAGCATATGAGATGTTCCAGGAGTTGAAGTTAATATTTCAAGCAAATGCCCGGATTGAGAGATATGAAGTCTCCAATAAGTTCTATAGCTGCAAGATGGAGGAGAACAGTTCTGTCAGTGAGCATATACTCAAAATGTCTGGGTATAATAATCACTTGATTCAATTGGGAGTTAATCTTCCGGATGATTGCGTCATTGACAGAATTCTCCAATCACTGCCACCAAGCTACAAGAGCTTCGTGATGAACTATAATATGCAAGGGATGAACAAGACTATTCCCGAGCTCTTCGCAATGCTGAAAGCTGCGGAGGTAGAAATCAAAAAGGAGCATCAAGTGTTGATGGTTAACAAAACCACTAGTTTCAAGAAAAAGGGAAAAGGGAAGAAGAAGGGGAACTTCAAGAAGAACGGCAAGCAAGTTGCTGCTCAGGAGAAGAAACCCAAGTCTGGACCTAAGCCTGAAACTATGTGCTTCTACTGCAAGCAGACTGGTCACTGGAAGCGGAACTGCCCCAAGTATTTGGCGGATAAGAAGGATGGCAAGGTGAACAAAGGTATATGTGATATACATGTTATTGATGTGTACCTTACTAGAGCTCGCAGTAGCACCTGGGTATTTGATACTGGTTCTGTTGCTAATATTTGCAACTCGAAACAGGGACTACGGAATAAGCGGGCACTGGAAAAGGACGAGGTGACGATGCGCGTGGGAAACGGTTCCAAAGTCGATGTGATCGCGGTCGGCACGCTACCTCTACATCTACCTTCGGGATTAATATTAGACCTAAATAATTGTTATTTGGTGCCAGCGTTGAGCATGAACATTATATCTGGATCTTGTTTAATGCGAGACGGTTATTCATTTAAATCTGAGAATAATGGTTGTTCTATTTATATGAGTAATATCTTTTATGGTCATGCACCCTTGAAGAGTGGTCTATTCTTATTGAATCTCGATAGTAGTAATACACATATTCATAATGTTGAAGCCAAAAGATGCAGAGTTGATAATGAAAGTGCAACTTATTTGTGGCACTGTCGTTTAGGTCATATCGGTATAAAGCGCATGAAGAAACTCCATACTGATGGACTTTTGGAACCACTTGATTATGAATCACTTGGTACTTGCGAACCGTGCCTCATGGGCAATATGACTAAAACACCGTTCTCTGATACTATGGAGAGAGCAACGGATTTGTTGGAAATCATACATACCGATGTATGTGGTCCGATGAATATTGAGGCTCGTGGCAGATATCGTTATTTTCTCACCTTCACAGATGATTTAAGCAGATATGGGTATATCTACTTAATGAAACATAAATCTGAAACATTTGAAAAGTTCAAAGAATTTCAGAGTGAAGTTGAAAATCACCGTAACAAGAAAATAAAGTTTCTACGATCTGATCGTGGAGGAGAATATTTGAGTTACGAGTTTGGTGTACATTTGAAAAATTGTGGAATAGTTTCGCAACTCACGCCACCCGGAACACCACAGCGTAATGGTGTGTCCGAACGTCGTAATCATACTTTACTGGATATGGTGCGATCTATGATGTCTCTTACTGATTTACCGCTATCGTTTTGGGGTTATGCTTTAGAGACGGCCGCATTCACGTTAAATAGGGCACCATCAAAATCCGTTGAGACGACGCCTTATGAACTGTGGTTTGGCAAGAAACCAAAGTTGTCATTTCTTAAAGTTTGGGGCAGCGATGCTTATGTGAAAATACTTCAACCTGATAAGCTCGAACCCAAATCGGAGAAATATGTCTTCATAGGATACCCAAAGGAGACTGTTGGGTACACCTTCTATCACAGATCCGAAGGCAAGACATTCGTTGCTAAGAATGGATCCTTTCTACAGAAGGAGTTTCTCTCGAAAGAAGTGAGTGGGAGGAAAGTAGAACTTGATGAGGTAACTGTACCTGCTCCCTTACTGGAAAGTAGTACATCACAGAAAACTGTTTCAGTGACACCTACACCAGTTAGTGAGGAAGCCAATGATAATGATCATGAAACTTCAGATCAAGATACTACTGAACCTCGTAGATCAACCAGAGTAAGATCCGCACCGGAGTGGTACGGTAATCCTGTTCTGCAAGTCATGCTACTAGATCATGATGAACCTACGAACTATGAAGAAGCGATGGTGAGCCCAGATTCCGCAAAGTGGCTTGAAGCCATGAAATCTGAGATGGGATCCATGTATGAAAACAAAGTATGGACTTTGGTTGACTTGCCCGATGATCGGCAAGCAATTGAAAATAAATGGATCTTTAAGAAGAAGACTGACGCTGATGGTAATGTTACTGTCTACAAAGCTCGACTTGTCGCAAAAGGTTTTCGGCAAGTTCAAGGGATTGACAACGATGAGACCTTCTCACCCATAGTGATGCTTAAGTCGGTCCGAATCATGTTAGCAATTGCCGCATTTTATGATTATGAAATTTGGCAGATGGATGTCAAAACTGCATTCCTGAATGGATTTCTGGAAGAAGAGTTGTATATGATGCAACCGGAAGGTTTTGTCGATCCAAAGGGAGCTAACAAAGTGTGCAAGCTCCAGCGATCCATTTATGGACTAGTGCAAGCCTCTCGGAGTTGGAATAAACGTTTTGATAGTGTGATCAAAGCATTTGGTTTTATACAGACTTTCGGAGAAGCCTGTATTTACAAGAAAGTGAGTGGGAGCTCTGTAGCATTTCTGATATTATATGTGGATGACATATTGCTGATCGAAAATGATATAGAATTTCTGGATAGCATAAAGGGATACTTGAATAAAAGTTTTTCAATGAAAGACCTCGGTGAAGCTGCTTACATATTAGGCATTAAGATCTATAGAGATAGATCAAGACGCTTAATTGGACTTTCACAAAGCACATACCTTGACAAAATTTTGAAGAAGTTCAAAATGGATCAAGCAAAGAAAGGGTTCTTGCCTGTGTTACAAGGTGTGAAGTTGAGTAAGACTCAATGCCCGACCACTGGAGAAGATAGAGAGAATATGAAAGATGTTCCCTATGCATCAGCCATAGGATCTATCATGTATGCAATGCTGTGTACCAGACCTGATGTGTGCCTTGCTATAAGTTTAGCAGGGAGGTACCAAAGTAATCCAGGAGTGGATCACTGGACAGCGGTCAAGAACATCCTGAAATACTTGAAAAAGACTAGGGATATGTTTCTCGTATATGGAGGTGACAAAGAGCTCACCGTAAAAGGTTACGTTGATGCAAGCTTTGACACTGATCCGGACGATTCTAAATCGCAAACCGGATACGTGTTTACATTAAACGGTGGAGCTGTCAGTTGGTGCAGTTCTAAACAAAGCGTCGTAGCGGGATCTACATGTGAAGCGGAGTACATAGCTGCTTCAGAAGCAGCAAATGAAGGAGTCTGGATGAAGGAGTTCATATCCGATCTAGGTGTCATACCTAGTGCATCGGGTCCAATGAAAATCTTTTGTGACAACACTGGTGCAATTGCCTTGGCAAAGGAATCCAGATTTCACAAAAGGACCAAACACATCAAGAGACGCTTCAATTCCATCCGGGATTTAGTCCAGGTGGGAGACATAGAGATTTGCAAGATACATACGGATCTGAATGTTGCAGATCCGTTGACTAAGCCTCTTCCACGAGCAAAACATGATCAGCACCAAAGCTCCATGGGTGTTAGAATCATTACAGTGCAAGTGGGAGACTGAAGGAAATATGCCCTAGAGGCAATAATAAAGTTATTATTTATTTCCTTATAATCATGATAAATGTTTATTATTCATGCTAGAATTGTATTAACCGGAAACATAATACATGTGTGAATACATAGACAAAACAAAGTGTCACTAGTATGCCTCTACTTGACTAGCTCGTTAATCAAAGATGGTTATGTTTCCTGACCATGAACAATGAGTTGTTATTTGATTAATGAGGTCGCATCATTAGTTGAATGATCTGATTGACATGACCCATTCCATTAGCTTAGCACCCGATCGTTTAGTATGTTGCTATTGCTTTCTTCATGACTTATACATGTTCCTATGACTATGAGATTATGCAACTCCCGTTTGCCGGAGGAACACTTTGGGTGCTACCAAACGTCACAACATAACTGGGTGATTATAAAGGTGCATTACAGGTGTCTCCAAAGGTAGATGTTGGGTTGGCGTATTTCGAGATTAGGATTTGTCACTCCGATTGTCGGAGAGGTATCTCTGGGCCCTCTCGGTAATACACATCACATAAGCCTTGCAAGCATTACAACTAATATGTTAGTTGTGAGATGATGTATTACGGAACGAGTAAAGAGACTTGCCAGTAACGAGATTGAACTAGGTATTGGATACCGATGATCGAATCTCGGGCAAGTAACATACCGATGACAAAGGGAACAACGTATGTTGTTACGCGGTCTGACCGATAAAGATCTTCGTAGAATATGTAGGAGCCAATACGGACATCCAGGTCCCGCTATTGGTTATTTACCGGAGACATGTCTCGGTCATGTCTACATTGTTCTCAAACCCGTAGGGTCCGCACGCTTAAGGTTACGATGACAGTTACATTATGAGTTTATGCATTTTGATGTACCGAAGGTTGTTCGGAGTCCCGGATGTGATCACGGACATGACGAGGAGTCTCGAAATGGTCGAGACGTAAAGAATGATATATTGGAAGCCTATGTTTGTGTGACGCCCCCGATTCAATCGTACACTAATCATACACGCAAACGTGTACGATCAAGATCAGGGACTCACGGGAAGATATCACAACACAACTCTACAAATAAAATAAGTCATACAAGCATCATATTACAAGACAGGGGCCTCGAGGGCTCGAATACAAGAGCTCGATCATAGACGAGTCAGCGGAAGCAACAATATCTGAGTACAGACATAAGTTAAACAAGTTTGCCTTAAGAAGGCTAGCACAAACTGGGATACAGATCAAAAGAGGCGCAGGCCTCCTCCCTGGGATCCTCCTAACTACTCCTGGTCGTCGTCAGCGGGCATCACGTAGTAGTAGGCACCTCCGGTGTAGTAGGAGTCGTCGTCGACGGTGGCGTCTGGCTCCTGGGCTCCAACATCTGGTTGCGACAACCAGGAAGAAAGGAAAGGGGGAAAAAGGGGGAGAAAGCAACCGTGAGTACTCATCCAAAGTACTCGCAAGCAAGAAGCTACACTACATATGCATGGGTAAATGTGTAAAGGGCCATATCGGTGGACTGAACTGCAGAAAGCCAGAATAAGAGAGGGATAGCTAGTCTTATCGAAGACTACGCTTCTGGTCACCTTCGTCTTACAACAGGTAGAAGAGGGTAGGTTGATGTCCTCCAAGTAACATCACATAGCAATAATCCTACCCGATGATCCTCCCCTCGTCGCCCTGTGAGAGAGCGATCACCGGTTGTATCTGGCACTTGGAAGGGTGTGTTTTATTAAGTATCCGGTTCTAGTTGTCATAAGGTCAAGGTACAACTCCAAGTCGTCCTGTTACCGAAGATCACGGCTATTCGAATAGATTAACTTCCCTGCAGGGGTGCACCACATACCCCAACACGCTCGATCCCATTTGGCCGGACACACTTTCCTGGGTCATGCCCGGCCTCGGAAGATCAACACGTCGCAGCCCCACCTAGACCAACAGAGAGGTCAGCACGCCGGTCTAAACCTAAGCGCACAGGGGTCTGGGCCCATCGCCCTTAGCACACCTGCACGTTGCGTACGCGGCTGGAAGAAGAACTAGCCCCCTTAATACAAGAGCAGGCTTACGTTCCAGTCCGGCGCGCGCCACTCAGTCGCTGACGTCACGAAGGCTTCGGCTGATACCACGACGCCGGGATACCCATAACTACTCCCGCGTAGATGGTTAGTGCGTATAGACCAAATGGCCAAACTCAGATCAAATACCCAGATCTCGTTAAGCGTGTTAAGTATCCGCGAACGTCGACCAGGGCCAGGCCCACCTCTCTCCTAGGTGGTCGGAACCTGCCCTGTCGCTCCGCCTCAAAGATCCACTCGCGGGTGCTCCTCAAGCCGACCCGTCTTTAGTCACCACATGTATCATGTATAAAGTATATAGTATATACCCGTGACCAACTCCCGAGTGATCACGGCCCGATAGTATTGCATGGCAGACGGACAAGGATGTAGGGCCACTGATGAAAAATAGCATCCTATACTAAGCATTAGGATTGCAGGTAAGGTAACAACAGTAGTAGCAAGGACAGGCTATGCATCAGTATAGGATTAACGGGAAGCAGTAACATGCTACACTACTCTAATGCAAGCAGTATAGAGAAGAGTAGGCGATATCTGGTGATCAAAGGGGGGGCTTGCCTGGTTGCTCTGGCAAGAGAGAGGGGTCGTCAACAGCGTAGTCGGTCGGGGCACTAGTAGCGGCGTCGGTCTCGGTGTCTAGCGGAGGAAGAGGGGGAAGAAACAATGAATATAATGCAAACAGATGCATAACGATGCATGACAAGACAAGTAACGGCGTTAGAGGTGCCCTAACGCGGTAGTAGGTGATACCGGTGAAGGGGGATGACATCTGGGAAAGTATCACCGGTGTTTCGCGTTTTCGGGCAGAGGAGCCGGAGGGGGAAAGTTGCGAGTTTGATAGGTTAGGGATGCGTGGCGGACGAACGGGCTGCGTATCCGGGTTCGTCTCGTCGTTCTAAGCAACTTTCATGTATAAAGTATTTTCATCCGAATTACGGATTAAAAGATATGATTTTCTAAAGATTTTATTAATTTCTGGTCTTTAATTAATTATTTAAATTAATTTAAAAATGAATTAATGACATCAGCATGATGTCCTGCTGACGTCAGCAGTCACAGAGTTGACTGGGTCAAACTGACATGTGGGTCCAGTGGGACCCACCTGTCATACTCTGTTTAGGTTAATTAGGTCTTAGTTAAACTAATTACTATTTAGTAAACTAACTAGTTAATTAGATTAATTAAACATGATTACTTAACTTAATTACTTCACTTATTGATTAATTAATTATTTATTTATTTTAATTCTTTTTTTTAATAAAGTTCTGGGGCGTGGGCCCCTGTGTCATTGGGCCAAAGGGGCCACAGCGGTTCGGGCTAACGGGTGCTGGGGTGGAGATGGGCGTCGGGCGCCAGCCCGAATGGGCGCACGCCCAAGGGCGCACGAGGCGACGACAGGTACGACAGCCCGGGGCGGGGCCGACGAGGTCGGGGGAGGACCGGCCCGTACCGGCGAGCGGCGGTGTCGAGCAGGCAAGGGCGGCGGCGGGGCCAGGCAGACGTGGGCGTTGCCGGAGCGGGATGAGCAGGGAGCGAACGGGGAGGCGCGGGGTGTGCGGCGGTGCAGGGAAGGCCAGCCGGTGGCTTGGCCGCGGGGGTCAGGCGGGGCTCGGTTGATGCGGGCGCGCGGCCAGGGCGCCAGTGCTGGCGATGGCCACGGCGGGGAGCGCGAGCGGCACCTCCTGTAGCACGAAGCTGCGGGGCGAGGGGCGAATCGTGGGCATGGGACGGAGGCGAGGCCGTCGTGGGTGCGAGCCAGCAGGGCTCACTGACGGCACGTGTAGAGGGCAGAGAGGAGGACCGGGGTCCTCACCGGCGTTGAAGGGGAGTGGGGGCGTCGAGGCATGAGGGAGTTCGTCGCGGAGGCAGTCCGGCGAGGAAGGGCTTGACGAATCCGGCGAGGGCGGCGCCGTGCGCGGTCGTCGGGGCTGAGGATGGGGACGACGAGGTCCAGCGGCTGCGGTGAGAGGCGGCCCCGGCGTGGGCCACGGGCAACGACGGCGGTGGGGGGGGGGCTGTGTCGTCGGTGTCGAACGCAGGGCGCGACGGGCCCCGATCCAGATTGGATCAGGGGAGGGGCGGGGAGTGGCGACGTGGGCGAGGAGTGGGGTGCGGTTAGGGTTTTTGGGGCAAGGGGTGGGGGTTAATGGGGAGGCCGGCTGGGCCGGCCTGGCGGCCCGTTCGGTCGGTTGAGGCCAGCTGGGCCACTTGGCCCAGCGGGGGGGGGGGGGGGGCTTTCTCTTTTTTTTTGTTAGTTTAGTTTTTTTTTATTTTCCTTTTCTTTCTTTATTTATTTTAAAATACTTAGGCAGTCTATAAAATTGTGTTTATTACACCATATTGACCTATGTAAAATATGGCATCTCCCGAACACTTTTGTTTTAAATTTTGAAAAACTTTTATTGTTTGCTTTGATTTTGAAATTTGAATTCGAATGGGATTGAATCATCGCGAGGTTTACAACAGTAAGAGTGGTGACGAGGCATCATTAGCAGAGGTTACTGTAGCTTGATTATCCGGGCGTTACAAATCTCCTCCACTACAAGAAATCTCGTCCCGAGATTTAGGAGGTAGGAGGAAACAGTGCAGGGTATTCATCGCGAAGACGATCCTCGCGTTCCCAGGTGGCTTCGTCCTCAGAGTGATTCGACCATTGGACTTTGAGGAATTTGATCGCCTTCTGACGTGTGCGGCGTTCAGCTTGGTCAAGAATGCGGACCGGATGCTCTTTATAAGAGAGGTCCTGTTGCAATTTGAGCTCTTCATGATCCACCGCTCGGATTGGATCCTTGAAGCAACGGCGGAGTTGTGACACATGGAACACATCGTGAACCTGAGAAAGGTTCGGCGGAAGCTCCAGTTGATATGCCACCTTTCCACGCCTTTCGAGAATAGTGAAGGGACCAATATAGAGGGGAGCTAACTTTCCTTTGATCCCGAAGCGATGTGCACCCTTCATTGGTGTAACTCGAAGATAAGCCTTTTCGCCAGGTTGATAGACCATGTCTTGGTGATGACGGTCATACTGACTTTTCTGACGTGACTGAGCAGTCTTGAGATTCTCGCGAATAATGCGAACTTGTTCTTCGGCCTGTTGGATAATATCCGGACCGAAGAGTGGACGTTCCCCAGTTTCTGACCAGTTCAGAGGGGTTCGACACTTTCGTCCATATAGCACTTCGAAGGGGGACATCTTCAGACTAGCTTGATAGCTATTATTATAAGAGAACTCGGCATATGGAAGAGATTCCTCCCATTTCTTGCCGAATGATATTACACAAGCTCGAAGCATGTCTTCGAGAACTTGGTTGACACGTTCAACATGTCCTTGCGACTGAGGATGAAATGCAGTACTGAACGACAGATGAGTTCCCATAGCTTCTTGGAAACTCGCCCAAAACCTTGAAGTGAATAAACTGCCACGGTCTGAACTGATAACCAGTGGGATACCGTGAAGTGAAACAATTCTGGCCATGTAGAGAGTTGCAAGCTGACTAGCAGTGATTGTCTCTTTGACCACCAGAAAATGGGCAACTTTGGAAAGCCGGTCAATGACGACAAGAATAGCATCATTACCTTTCTGCGATTTGGGAAATCCAGTGACGAAGTCCATTTCAACATGGTCCCATTTCCATTCAGGAATAGAGATAGGTTGCAGAGTCCCAGCAGGCCTTTGATGCTCTGCTTTGATTCGGCGACAAACGTCACACTCAGCAACATAACGAGCAATGTCCTGCTTCATATTAGACCACCAGAATATTTGACGAATATCCTGATACATCTTTGTACTACCAGGATGGATGGACAGAGGCGTATCATGAGCTTCTTGCATAACCCTTTTAGTCTTATCCAGGTTTTTCTTTGAACATGGTACCACTAAGCGGCCTTTGAAATACAAGGCGCCATCGTCGGCGATCGTGAAGAATGAGGGCTTTCCCCTTTTGAGGTCGCGCTTAATCTTGAGGACTTCATCGTCACACTTCTGTATCCATTTGATGGTGTCCACAAGATCTGGTTTCGCAACCAGGGTATTGAGAGAACCCTTGGAAACAACATGGAGGTTCTGTTTGGGGAAACCTTCGGGAGGGGGAGCGAGTGATCCCGGGGGAACAATATGGAGGTTCAGCCTTCTAAATTCTTCGACAAGCGAGGGCTGAACTTTGTGAACCTGGAGGTGGTTGCATTAAGACTTGCGGCTCAGGGCATCAGCCATTACATTAGCCTTGCCGGGGGTATATGATATATCCACGTCAAAGTCTGCAACAGTCTCCATCCATCTTTGCTGACGGAGGTTCAGGTATGGCTGAGTAAACAGATACTTCAGACTATGGTGATCGGTGAAGATCTCGCAATGATTACCGAGAAGGTAGTGCCGCCACTGCTTCAGTGCATGAATGACAGCAGCAAGCTCGAGGTCGTGAACTGGGTAGTTTTCTTCGTGAGGGCGCAGTTGACAAGAGGCATAAGCAATCACTCTGCGCTCTTGCATTAGGACACAACCTAATCCTTGACGGGAAGCGTCGCAGTAAATGACGAAGTCCTTCTTAGTATCAGGTGGAGCAAGTACGGGGGCAGAAGTCAACTTGTTTTTGAGCGCCTGGAAACTTTCCTGACACTTGTCTGTCCAGTCAAACTTGACACCCTTATGCAACAAATTAGTCAGAGGCCTAGCAATCTTGGAGAAGTTCTCGACGAATCGACGGCAATAGCTGGCGAGACCGAGAAAACTTCGGACTTGCTTCACATTCTTCGGAGGAGTCCAATCGAGAATAGCCTGAACTCGTTCAGGGTTGACGGCAATACCATCTTTGGAGATGACATGCCCAAGATAGGTTACTTCGGGGAGCCAGAATTCACACTTGGAATACTTAGCATATAGCTGATGTTCTCGAAGCTTCTCCAGCACAAGACGCAAATGTCCAGCATGTTCTTCCTCATTCTTGGAAAATACAAGGATATCGTCCAGGTAAACCACGACGAACTTGTCGAGGTAATCCATGAATATATAATTCATCAGACGAGAGAAGGTGGCGGGAGCATTCGTTAAGCCGAATGACATGACGATGTACTCGTATGACCCATACCGAGTCACGAAGGCAGTTTTTGGGATGTCCTCCTCACGAACACGGATCTGGTGGTAACCCAACCTCAAGTCAAGTTTGGAGAACACTGATGAACCAGCCAGTTGATCATAAAGATCATTGATCCGAGGAAGAGGATATTTATTCTGAATGGTAGCTTGGTTTATAGGACGGTAGTCTTGGACTAATCGGTTTGTCCCATCCTTTTTCTTAACAAAGAGAGAAGGTGCTCCCCAAGGAGAGCAACTTGGGCGAATGAAACCTTTGACAAGAGATTTGTCGATTTCCTCCTTAATCTCAATGAGTTCATGCGGCGGCATCTTATAGGGTCGTTTGGCTATAGGGGTGGTGCCGGGTTTCAAGTCGATGATGAATTCGACAGCTCTAGCAGGGGGAATCCCTGGAAGTTCTTCTGGGAAGACGTCTTGGAATTCATGAACGACGGGAATGTTTTCAATGCCCTCGAGTGGTGCAGCGTTCAACGCATTCAAGGCATAAAGTCGTGCCTCGGCGTTCTGAACTAGATGAGCTTGGTAAGCTATTATTTCGTCAGAAGGGTGTAGCAGATGGACGACCTTAGTGGCGCAAACTATAGAAGCAGTATGCGCTTTCAACCAATCCATTCCCAGAATGAGGTCGATGTTAGATGACTTCAGTATAATGGGAGAGGCATAGAATTCCAGCCCTTTGATTTCCACGGGGACATCGATGCCAACCAGCGAGGTTTGACATTGTCCCACAGGGGTTTTTACCAATACCGAAGTGTTCATCTCCTCACATTTAACGTCATGCTTGTATGCAAAATCTTCTGACATGAATGAATGCGATGCCCCTGAATCAAATAAAATGGATGCAGGTACTGAGTTTACGAGGAGTGTACCCATCACGGTAGCAGGCTGGTCTAGAACTTCATTGAGATCAACATGGTTGGCATGAACACGACCATAAGACTTGGCACTGTTGTTGCGAGGCTGGTTGCTTCCACGGCCCGTTGCTGGGAGGGCCAGTTGATTCTGGTTTTGATTGCAATCCCTAGCACGGTGACTTGGTTGACCACACTTGTAGCAGAGGCCATTATTGGGAGTGGGAACAGGAGCTTGTGGTGGTAGAGCTGGAAGTCTTGTCTGCCTAGTTGGAGGAGCGGGCAGACGAGGTGCAGCATAGGACTGCCTTGGGGCAGGTGCATCCGGCTGGTACATGCTGTTGGGGATCCATATCTTGCGCTTCTGCGAGGACGGGCCCGAAGATGAGCCCGTGTCACGGCCGCGCTTGTGAGAGCTCTGGTATTCCTGCAGACCAATTTCGACGTTGATGGCTTTGTTCACCAAGGTGGCGAAATCAGTAAAGTCATGCACTAGAAGTGCGAGCTTGATGTCAGCTTGAAGGCCATCACGGAACTTCTCCTGTCTGCGTGCATCAGTTGCAATGTCTTCTTCAGCATAGCGGGACAAGTCCAGAAACTCCCGCTGATAAGCTTCCACAGTTTTATTGCCTTGGGTGAGGTTGCGGAACTCACGCTTCTTCCGGTCCATAACTCCCTGAGGAATGAAGCGAGCACAGAAGGCAGCTTGGAAGTCTGGCCAGGTGATGATTGTTCCAGCTGCCAGAGTACGCCTGTGGCTGTCCCACCATTGAGCTGCGGGTCCTTTCAGGAAGAAGGAAGCAAAGGTGACATAGCTGGTAGGGGCTACATCAGCAGACTCCATCTCATAGGTGATGTCACGGAGCCAGTCATCAGCATCCAGAGGCTGAGTTGAGATGCGGTACACGGTTGGGTTGAGGCGCATGAAATCCTGCAGTCACTTGGGTTGGCTGCTGGTTCATATTGGGGCGAGGAAACTGAGCCATAATATTCTCCATGAACTGACGATTCAGCTCAAACTGTTGCATCATCCCAGCCATGTACTCAGGCGGTGGTGGGGCGTTGCCACCACGACCACGACCACGACCACCTGGTCTAACCATCCTGCTAATATATAACAGGGGTAGTTCAGTATTGAGAAATGTGCAAAGACGAGAATCATTCATGATGAAACATGCACAACGAAAGCAGCACGATAGATACTACATAGTAGTCGGCATATCTTACAAAAGAGATCATGCATGGAGTTCGTTACACAGAGTCTGGTACATAGAATAAGACATCATAGGCGGCACGCAGGCTCGCGGCGAATGCATCTAACACTAACAAGCAAGTCTACATCAGTCCCACGCGGTACTGCGGAGGTAGCTGTAGCCTGAAAGCTGGTAGTGTGGCGTCGGCTACACCACGTCGGCAACCTGGGGTCCGCGGGTACTCTGGTGCAGTACCTGACGCTCAAGTGGCAGAAGAGGACCAAGTGCGGGAGAGTAGCCTCCCACCTCTGGCCAACCGACACCCTGGGGCATCACGGTCCTAGCAGGGTAGATCGCAGAACGCGACAGATCACCAGAGCGGACAGAGGGGTGCAACAGCGTCAGAGCACGATACAGGTGCTGACGAGTGGTGTACAACTCGTGGCGAAGAGCTCGGTTAGCTCGATCCAGCCCATCAGCATGCAGAACCAGGTTCTGATGGTAGAAGGGCTCTCGGGTGACAGTGGAGTAGGCAGCAGTGTAGTAACCCTCCGCACCAACATCGGATGCGATAGCAATGTGCCTGAAGGGGGAGGTATCCAACTCCTGATACTCTCCACGAAGACGTGTCAGAGCAGCATAAGCAGCATCGTGGACCGCCATATCGATAGTCACTCCAACACCATGAGCAGTGTGCAGCATGGTAGTGGAGTCATACTCCCGAGAGTAGAGGTGGACGATGGCACGGTACTGCTCCTGGTTGAAGTCCTGATACTCCTCATAGATGGTGTACTCAGGGTGCCAGCGATAACCCAGATAGGTCATCATCTCAACCAACACAGCAGGTGACCCTGAGGCACCAATGGCCGTCGTGTGGCGCACGACCTGCCTCGTGGGTTCCATCTGAAAACAAAGATGTTTTCACAGGAGTCAAATGACAATGTGGATAATGTTCAAATACTACTCTAAAGAATAACTAGGGCTTATCCAACTTTGGGGTGAATGTCGTAACGGGATCCTAGTGTCAGAATTAGTAAATTCGTTTAACCCGAGTAGAAGAGAGTTCAGAGTCCCAGAGTAAAGGTCGAGGAGTAAAAGATCCTAGTACCACCCGATGGCGACGTGGGCCCGTAAGGCACACAGCCAAGTTAGTAAAAGTTTTTGCAATGTCTAGACTCGACTTCGGCCAAGGAGTGTGGAAGGGGAGTTCCTACAGGCAGTCGGCTCTGATACCAACTTGTGACGCCCCCGATTCAATCGTACACTAATCATACACGCAAACGTGTACGATCAAGATCAGGGACTCACGGGAAGATATCACAACACAACTCTACAAATAAAATAAGTCATACAAGCATCATATTACAAGCCAGGGGCCTCGAGGGCTCGAATACAAGAGCTCGATCATAGACGAGTCAGCGGAAGCAACAATATCTGAGTACAGACATAAGTTAAACAAGTTTGCCTTAAGAAGGCTAGCACAAACTGGGATACAGATCAAAAGAGGCGCAGGCCTCCTGCCTGGGATCCTCCTAACTACTCCTGGTCGTCGTCAGCGGGCATCACGTAGTAGTAGGCACCTCCGGTGTAGTAGGAGTCGTCATCGACGGTGGCGTCTGGCTCCTGGGCTCCAACATCTGGTTGCGACAACCAGGAAGAAAGGAAAGGGGGAAAAAGGGGAGAAAGCAACCGTGAGTACTCATCCAAAGTACTCGCAAGCAAGAAGCTACACTACATATGCATGGGTAAATGTGTAAAGGGCCATATCGGTGGACTGAACTGCAGAAAGCCAGAATAAGAGAGGGATAGCTAGTCTTATCGAAGACTACGCTTCTGGTCACCTTCGTCTTACAACAGGTAGAAGAGGGTAGGTTGAAGTCCTCCAAGTAACATCACATAGCAATAATCATACCCGATGATCCTTCCCTCGTCGCCCTGTGAGAGAGCGATCACCGGTTGTATCTGGCACTTGGAAGGGTGTGTTTTATTAAGTATCCGGTTCTAGTTGTCATAAAGTCAAGGTACAACTCCAAGTCGTCCTGTTACCGAAGATCACGGCTATTCGAATAGATTAACTTCCCTGCAGGGGTGCACCACATACCCCAACACGCTCGATCCCATTTGGCCGGACACACTTTCCTGGGTCATGCCCGGCCTCGGAAGATCAACACGTCGCAGCCCCACCTAGACCAACAGAGAGGTCAGCACGCCGGTCTAAACCTAAGCGCACAGGGGTCTGGGCCCATCGCCCCTAGCACACCTGCACGTTGCGTACGCGGCCGGAAGCAGAACTAGCCCCCTTAATACAAGAGCAGGCTTATGCTCCAATCCGGCGCGCGCCACTCAGTCGCTGACGTCACGAAGGCTTCGGCTGATACCACGACGCCGGGATACCCATAACTACTCCCGCGTAGATGGTTAGTGCGTATAGACCAAATGGCCAAACTCAGATTAAATACCCAGATCTCGTTAAGCGTGTTAAGTATCCGCGAACGTCGACCAGGGCCAGGCCCACCTCTCTCCTAGGTGGTCGGAACCTGCCCTGTCGCTCCGCCTCAAAGATCCACTCGCGGGTGCTCCTCAAGCCGACCCGTCTTTAGTCACCACATGTATCATGTATAAAGTATATAGTATATACCCGTGATCAACTCCCGAGTGATCACGGCCCGATAGTATAGCATGGCAGACGGACAAGGATGTAGGGCCACTGATGAAAAACTAGCATCCGATAATAAGCATTAGGATTGCAGGTAAGGTAACAACAGTAGTAGCAAGGACAGGCTATGCATCAGTATAGGATTAACGGGAAGCAGTAACATGCTACACTACTCTAATGCAAGCAGTATAGAGAAGAGTAGGCGATATCTGGTGATCAAAGGGGGGGCTTGCCTGGTTGCTCTGGCAAGAGAGAGGGGTCGTCAACAGCGTAGTCGGTCGGGGCACCAGTAGCGGCGTCGGTCTCGGTGTCTAGCGGAGGAAGAGGGGGAAGAAACAATGAATATAATGCAAACAGATGCATAACGATGCATGACAAGACAAGTAACGACGTTAGAGGTGCCCTAACGCGGTAGTAGGTGATACCGGTGAAGGGGGGTAACATCCGGGAAAGTATCCCCGATGTTTCGCGTTTTCGGGCAGAGGAGCCGGAGGGGGAAAGTTGCGAGTTTGATAGGTTAGGGATGCGTGGCGGACGAACGGGCTGCATATCCGGGTTCGTCTCGTCGTTCTGAGCAACTTTCATGTATAAAGTATTTTCATCCGAATTACGGATTAAAAGATATGATTTTCTAAAGATTTTATTAATTTCTGGTATTTAATTAATTATTTAAATTAATTTAAAAATGAATTAATGACATCAGCATGATGTCCTGCTGACGTCAGCAGTCACAGAGTTGACTGGGTCAAACTGACATGTGGGTCCAGTGGGACCCACCTGTCATACTCTGTTTAGGTTAATTAGGTCTTAGTTAAACTAATTACTATTTAGTTAAACTAACTAGTTAATTAGATTAATTAAACATGATTACTTAACTTAATTACTTCACTTATTGATTAATTAATTAATTATTTTAATTCTTTTTTTAATAAAGTTCTGGGGCGTGGGCCCCTGTGTCATTGGGCCAAAGGGGCCACAGCGGTTCGGGCTAACGGGTGCTGGGGTGGAGATGGGCGTCGGGCGCCAGCCCGAGCGGGCGCACGCCCAAGGGTGCACGAGGCGACGACAGGTACGACAGCCCGGGGCAGGGCCGACGAGGTCGGGGGAGGACCGGCCCGTACCGGCGAGCGGCGGTGTCGAGCAGGCAAGGGCGGCGGCGGGGCCAGGCAAACGTGGGCGTTGCCGGAGCGGGATGAGCAGGGAGCGAACGGGGAGGCGCGGGGTGTGCGGCGGTGCAGGGAAGGCCAGCCGGTGGCTTGGCCGCGGGGGTCAGGCGGGGCTCGGTCGATGCGGGCGCGCGGCCAGGGCGCCAGTGCGGGCGATGGCCACGGCGGGGAGCGCGAGCGGCACCTCCTGTAGCACAAAGCTGCGGGGCGAGGGGCGAATCGTCGGCATGGGACGGAGGCGAGGCCGCCGTGGGCGCGAGCCAGCAGGGCTCACTGACGGCACGTGTAGAGGGCAGAGAGGAGGACCGGGGTCCTCACCGGCGTTGAAGGGGAGTGGGGGCGTCGAGGCGTGAGGGAGTTCGTCGCGGAGGCAGTCCAGCGAGGAAGGGCTTGACGAATCCGGCGAGGGCGGCGCCGTGCGCGGTCGTCGGGGATGAGGATGGGGACGACAAGGTCCAGCGGCTGCGGTGAGAGGCGGCCCCGGCGTGGGCCACGGGCAACGACGGCGGTGGGGGGGGCTGTGTCATCGGTGTCGAACGCAGGGCGCGACGGGCCCCGATCCAGATCGGATCGGGGGAGGGGCGGGGAGTGGCGACGTGGGGGAGGAGTGGGGTGCGGTTAGGGTTTTCGGGGCAAGGGGTGGGGGTTAATGGGGAGGCCGGCTGGGCCGGCCTGGCGGTCCGTTCGGTCGGTTGAGGCCAGCTGGGCCACTTGGCCCAGCGGGGGGGGGGGGGGGCTTTCTCTTTTTTTTTGTTAGTTTAGTTTTTTTTATTTATATTCCTTTTCTGTCTTTATTTATTTTAAAATACTTAGGCAGTCTATAAAATTGTGTTTATTACACCATATTGACCTATGTAAAATATGGCATCTCCCGAACACTTTTGTTTTAAATTTTGAAAAACTTTTATTGTTTGCTTTGATTTTGAAATTTGAATTCGAATGGGATTGAATCATCGCGAGGTTTACAACAGTAAGAGTGGTGACGAGGCATCATTAGCAGAGGTTACTGTAGCTTGATTATCCGGGCGTTACAGTTTGGACATCAGAAGTGTTCCGGGTGAAATCGGGATTTTACCGGGTTACCGGGAAGTTACCGGAACCCCCCGGGAGCCATATGGGCCTTCATGGGCCTTAGTGGAAAGGAGAAAGGGGCAGCCCAAGGTGGCTGCGCCACTTCCCCCTCCCCTAGTCCTATTAGGACTAGGAGAAGGTGGCCGGCCCCCCTCTCCCTCTTTCCCCCTTTGGGGAATCCTAGTTGGAATAGGATTGGGGGGGAGTCCTACTCCCGGAAGGAGTAGGACTCCTCCTGCGCCCTCTCCCTGGTCGGCGCCCCTCTCCCCCCTTGGCTCCTTTATATACTGAGGTAGAGGCACCCTAGAACACACACGTTGATCCACGTGATCTATTCCTTAGCCGTGTGCGGTGCCCCCTGCCACCATATACCTCGATAATACTGTAGCGGAGTTTAGGCGAAGCCCTGCTGCTGTAGTACATCAAGATCGTCACCACGCCGTCGTGCTGACGGAACTCTTCCTCGACACTTTGCTGGATCGGAGTCCGGGGATCGTCATCGAGCTGAACGTGTGCTCGAACTCGGAGGTGCCGTAGTTTCGGTGCTTGATCGGTTGGATCGTGAAGACGTACGACTACTTCCTCTACGTCGTGTCATCGCTTCCGCAGTCGGTCTGCGTTGGGTACGTAGACAACACTCTCCCCCTCGTTGCTATGCATCACATGATCTTGCGTGAGCGTAGGAAAATTTTTGATATTACTACGAAACCCAACACTTAGCTCATCGTCGAAAGTTGTGCTCCGGAATAAGGACCAGGTAGCACAGTTTAAAATCATCAAGACAATGATATAGCCAAACAGGCTAGGAATGGCATGATCGGGTACAAACTCGTACTTATAGAAGCTTACTGAAGAGTTGTTGAACCATAGTGCGGACTCGGTTCAGTTAACGGTGTCGTTGAGTGTTTAATAACTCAGAGTCCGTGAAGAATTGGAGTCAGTGGGAAGGTAGCACTTGATGAATAACTCATAAGAAGTTATGCAGTACCATGATAACCTCGAGATACCAGGGGGTAATACTCGACGACAGATCAAAGTAGAGGTTGGACTGGGGTATTGCTCTATAGAAGACAAGTGCTTAAACTTGCACAGGAAATGGTATTTAAAGGAGAACATGGTCGGAACCACAATTGCAAAATGCCAGATCCCAGATATAAGATAAACTTATACCAAGGAGTATTTCATTGAAGAGAAGCTTTAATGATACGATCCACATCGTGTCCATGGGCATGAACACAAAGTTCAAGGTCGACTCCCACTTCTTTAATGCATAACCTTTCATTTTACTTCTCGCTTTTGATGAAGCTGTAGTGTAGAAATTTTATCTAGCAAAATACCAGAAGAGTATGACTCGTGAAGACTTTCGAGTTCACACATAATAAGGAAGGCATAGGTTCAACCCATCGGGGTATCGGGGAAACATATTCCGCAAGCTTCAATAGTAAACATCACCAGCTCAAAAGTAGAGCATTGTTCAAAAGCAGACGATACAATTTACCAAAGGCATTATATACCCATGAAAGGCTCACAAGGTTATTCAATTTGAAGGACACTGTCAGATAAAATCCAACAAAGGAACCGATGGTCCACAAGGGATCTGATGTCAGCATCAGTACTCAACCAGAGGAAGAAAATGCAAGGAGATCTGATTATAGAAACAACTGACTAATTCAAAGTTCAAATGCAAAGGAATTATGAATTCCAAGACAAAGGATCAGAAGCAATGCTCTGATTAGGGATGGATAAGTTGAATAGCCTTAGGGGTACAATCGAAGGAAATTAGATTGGTCGAGATCCAGCTCATGTTTAAAATGACGTCTGAGCCGGAAGGACGAAATGAAGGATCTGATTAAGGATTGCGAGCATTCACAACATATTGATTCAACAGACTCAAACTGATAATGACTAAGGATGCCAATAAGATCACCATACTTATGGGATCAATCATAATGCAAGCGAGTACGAATTTCGAGAGCAATAGGCTGTTGATGATTTTCAGGAGATCGAATGGTATTTCGAAGACCTTTGTGAAACACCTGAACAACTGGGGATGAGCGGATACTCGGCAAGTGCGAGGAAATATCCGTAGGGGTATTCATGTAACAAGGAACTGCAAGGCAGTAGGCACAAGGTTTCTCGGAACAACGAGTATTTTGGGATAATAACAAGAGCATCTGGGGACTAAGGTAAGAATGGCAAGTGCATGTAGTGACGCCCCCGATTTAATCGTACACTAATCATACACGCAAACGTGTACGATCAAGATCAGGGACTCACGAGAAGATATCACAACACAACTCTACAAATAAAATAAGTCAAACAAGCATCATATTACAAGCCAGGGGCCTCGAGGGCTCGAATACAAGAGCTCGATCATAGACGAGTCAGCGGAAGCAACAATATCTGAGTACAGACATAAGTTAAACAAGTTTGCCTTAAAAAGGCTAGCACAAACTGGGATACAGATCGAAAGAGGCGCAGGCCTCCTGCCTGGGATCCTCCTAACTACTCCTGGTCGTCGTCAGCGGGCATCACGTAGTAGTAGGCACCTCCGGTGTAGTAGGAGTCGTCGTCGACGGTGGCGTCTGGCTCCTGGGCTCCAACAACTGGTTGCGACAACCAGGTAGAAGGGATAGGGGGGAAAGAGGGAGAAAGCAACCATGATTACTCATCCAAAGTACTCGCAAGCAAGGAGCTATACTACATATGTATGCATTGGTATCAAATGGGATAAGGGTATCATACGTGGACTGGACTGCAGAAAGCCGGAATAAGAGGGGGATAGCTAGTCCTTTCGAAGACTACGCTTCTGGCAGCCTCCGTCTTGCAGCATGTAGAAGAGAGTAGACTGAAGACCTCCAAGTAGCATCGCATAGCATAACCCTAACCGATGATCCTCCCCTCGTCGCCCTGTGAGAGAGCGACCACCGGTTGTATCTGGCACTTGGAAGGGTGTGTTTTATTAAGTATCCGGTTCTAGTTGTCATAAGGTCAAGGTACAACTCCAAATCGTCCTATTACCGAAGATCACGGCTATTCGAATAGATTAACTTCCCTGCAGGGGTGCACCACATACCCCAACACGCTCGATCCCATTTGGCCGGACACACTTTCCTGGGTCATGCCCGGCCTCGGAAGATCAACACGTCGCAGCCCCACCTAGGCACAACAGAGAGGTCAGCACGCCGGTCTAAACCTAAGCGCACAGGGGTCTGGGCCCATCGCCCTTAGCACACCTGCATGTTGCGTACGCGGCCGAAAGCAGACCTAGCCTAGTGGTGTTCCAGTCCAATCCGGCGTGCGCCACTCAGTCGCTGACGTCACGAAGGCTTCGGCTGATACCACGACGCCGGGATACCCATAACTACTCCCACGTAGATGGTTAGTGCGTATAGACCAAATGGCCAGACTCAGATCAAATACCCAGATCTTGTTAAGCGTGTTAAGTATCCGCGAACGCCGACCAGGGCCAGGCCCACCTCTCTCCTAGGTGGTCGGAACCTGCCCTGTCACTCCGCCTCAAAGATCCACTCGCGGGTGCTCCTCAAGCCGACCCGTCTTTAGTCACCACATGTATCCTGTATAAAGTATATAGTATATACCCGTGATCACCTCCCGAGTGATCACGGCCCGATAATATAGCATGGCAGACGGACAAGAATGTAGGGCCACAGATGATAAACTGGCATCCTATACTAAGCATTAGGATTGTAGGTAAGGGTAACAACGGTAGTAGCAAGGACAGGCTATGCATCAGTATAGGATTAACGGGAAGCAGTAACATGCTACACTACTCTAATACAAACAGTATAGAGAAGAGTAGGCGATATCTGGTGATCAAAGGGGGGGCTTTCCTGGTTGCTCTGGCAAGAGAGAGGGGTCGTCAACAGCGTAGTCGGTCGGGGCACCAGTAGCGGCGTCGGTCTCGGTGTCTAGCGAGAGAAGAGGGGAAAGAACACTAAATATTTAAGCAAACAGATGCATAGCGATGCATGACATGACAAGTATCGGTGCTAGGGGTGCCCTAACACGGTACGAGGTGGTACCGGTGAACGGGGGAACATCCGGGAAATTATCCCCGGTGTTTCGCGTTTTGGGAAGAGCCGGAGGGGGAAAGTTACGCGTTCTCTATGCTAGGGTTGCGTGGCGGACGAACGGGTTGCGTGTCCGGAATCGTCTCGTCGTTCCGAGCAACTTCCATGCACAAAGTTTTTTCATCCGATCTACGGATTAAAAGATATGATTTTTCAAAGTTTTAAACACTATTCTAAAATTATTATTAATTAAAAAAAAGGTGAAATTGCTATGTGCACCCAGCAGAGTGCACACAGCAGGGCCACCAGAGGCTGACAGTGGACCCCGTTGACCAGGTCAACTGTTGACTGGTCAACTAGGCAGGGGACCCACATGTCAGTTTCTGACAGTGTTGACTAATTGACTAATTAGGTAATTAGCAGGTTAATTATCAGGATTAATTAAGTTAATTCATTTAATTAACAAAATAATTATTTTAATTATTATTTACTTAATTAATAATTTTTTTTATTCATTTAATTTTAAATTTTAATTAATTGATTTTTTTAAGAACGTTCTGGGCTGGGGCCCACTTGTCATCGACCCATGCGAGGCCTCACATGCCCAGCCTCACAGAGGAGGCCGGCGACGTTCACGGCGGTTCGTGGTCACAACAAAAAGGGGGCGGCGTCGATGCGGTGCCGCGGCGGGAGAGCGGCAGCGCCTAGCAGCGAGGCAGCAACAGCAGCATCATGCAGCGGTGGAGCGCGAAGGAAGGAGGCAGCGGCAGCGTCAATCGGCGGCAACAGCAGGTGAGGCACGCGCATAGGCACAGTCGTGGCTCGCGTAGGGCGCGACGACGATGGGTGCCGGGCGCGCGCGGGCAGCCAAGGTCGCCGCCGAAACGGGGGAACGAGGTCGAAGACGAGCTAGGAGGGGCGGGGGGGGCGCACGTCTGTAGACCGGGCGGTGAGCGCGACGATGTCCAGAGCGGCGCAGGGGAGGCGAGGCGAGGGCCGCCGCGATGAGGTGCGAGGCATGTGAAGGAGGAGGACCAGGGGGTGCAATGCAGCCATGGGGACGCGAGTGCCGTCGCGCTGGCGGTAAGTTCGTCGGGACAGAGGGAAAGGGAAGAGGCCAAGGGCCTCACCGCAGAGTCGTAGGGCAATGGCAGCGGACTCGGGGAGGCGTCGGGGTCGCGTCCGGCGAATGGCGGCGAGGTGCTGTAGGGCGGAGGCGCGGTCCTCGGGCGCGGGCTCGCCGGCGAGGTGGGGCTCCAGCGCGGCAAGGGATCGGGCGCAGGGTGCTCGGTGTCGCTGGAGAACGAGAGGGAGTGGGGGTCTCGATCGGGAGGAGTGGGGGGGTTCGTGCGGGAGGAGTGCGGGGGTCGTGCGAGGCGACGGGATGGGCGCCGCCCAGATCCAGGGGGCGAGGGGGAGTGAGGGGGGGATCGGGGACGGGAGTGGTGGACGGTGGGTTAGGGTTTGGGGGGGGGAATGGATAATGGGAGGGGGGAGGCCGGTTGGGCCTGCGCCCGAATGGGCCGGCCAACTGGGCCAGTAGGCCGTGGGAGGGGGTTCCCTCTTTCTTCTTTTTTTGTTTTGTTAGTTTCTTTCTTTTATTTATTTTCCTTTTCTGTCTTTATTTATTTTAAAATACTTAGGCAGTTTATAAAATTTTGTTTATTACACCATATTGACCTATGTAAAATATGGCATCTCCCGAACACTTTTGTTTTAAATTTTGAAAAACTTTTATTGTTTGCTTTGATTTTGAAATTTGAATTCAAATGGGATTGAATCATCGCGAGGTTTACAACAGTAAGAGTGGTGACGAGGCATCATTAGCAGAGGTAATTGTAGCTTGATTATCCGGGCGTCACACCACTACCACGGTGCGCCATTAGTAACTTGGCCCAAACATTCGCCCAAATGCACCCCCCCCCCCCCCGGACCGCCTTTTCAGTTTCAAAGAAAATAAAAGAAAATGATAGAAATGTCAAAAAAATAAAAGAAAATAAGATTCCCATGTGATATGTGGTCTAGTTGTTAGCAAAATTTACAAACATGAATTTTTGACTTTTTTGCAAAATCTCTCGAGAATTTGTAAAAATGGGCATAACTTTTGCGTAGGAACTCGGATGAAAAAGTTTTTTATATGAAAAATCATCTACTCGAAAAGTTACATCCGAATTTAACGGGGGGAACCCCGTTAAACATTTTCAAAATCCCCAAAAACCTAACAGAAAAAAGTTACGGGGCTTCTAAGATCCGGAGGCAAAAAAATTCAAAAAATTTCAAACTTACTAGTGGCGCACCGTATGCTAGGTGCGCCAGTAGTAACAGAAAAAAAATGGTTTTGAAAAAAAATTGAATTATTTTTCAAAATATGATACGTAATATGATCGGGAAGTTTGAAATATTTTTTCAAAATTTCATCATACTCATGAACATGAACAAAGTCCTAGAGATCAGCAAGGTTTAATAGGATTGATATGATAGATATACAACAAGTACCTGTGAGGTGAGGTGGTGCTGGGGTTGGATAGAACTATGAAGTTAAGTGTGCTTGGGCTAGAGTAGTGTGAGGTTGGGTGACCTTTTGGGTAGTTTGACCACAGAGTGCGATTTGACCTAAGATTAGTCATATTGACTCAAGATTAAGCCATAGTGATCCGAGATTAAGAAAATAAATAAATAAATTTGAATTTTTTAAAAAATGAATTTTTTTTATTTTTTTAAAAAAATGGAAAAAATTGAAAAAAAATTATTACTAATGGCGCACTTCTATGTGGTGCGCCATTACTAAGTCAGATAGTAATGGGGCACCTCTAGGCATACTAATGGCGTACTACTGGTGCGCCATTAGTATGTGGTATACTAATGGCGCACCAGTGGTGCGCCATTAGTAAAAAATAGTAGTGGCGTGCTACTAATGGCGCACCAGTAGTGCGCCATTAGTAGGCAAAACTGGTGCACCATTAGTAGGCCTTTTCCTAGTAGTGGACGGCGTCGGGAGGCTGCATCTTGGCCACAATACCGCAGGGAGGAAGAAGGGGTCGGAGGCCCTCTCGAGCCGGTGCTCTCTCGGAGAGAACAACACGGCCGCCGATCGGGAGCGCGCGGGCAGCCGTTGGTCTCCTCGCTCGCCGCCGACGACAGCGTGAACGATGCACCTACACCCCTTCCCCGGTCGAGGTTGTCCGGTCGGATTTGTGACCAGCCGTGAGCTGAGAGAGGCTGTGGCCACCTATGTGTTGCTTAGATCTGGAGAGCATGAGAGAGTGAACGAGAGGAACCCTAGTAAAGCAAGCGCTAAGGCTCCTGCTTTTCTATATAGTGGAGTGATTTTGTTGTACCAGCTTCAAAAAAATGCGCTCCTACATGTACCCGCGAGTGGGTGTGAGAGAACTAGTGCGTGCGTGCACCGCTTCTCTTCGTGAGAGTACAATATACTATGCCCAAAGAACTTTCGCCGCAAGAGTAATAGTACAAGTGTGTGACGTGTGAGCTAAAATAAAATGTGCGTGCCGTCTTTTGTTTTTTTGAAGTTCTGAGGGTAGGGTATGAAGAGCACATATGTTCATGACGTCTACCTGCAGATAGACGATGGGTGCGACGTGCGAGTCTGTGAGAGGACTCGGGAGAGTCGTGACTCGTGAGGGTGCGTGTGCGTGAGAGAGAGAGGGGGCACGTATCAATGCAATGCATGTGTCCGTAAATCATTATCCGACAAACGTTTGCCACAAGCCTTTTCCTGACGAACGCCGTAAGGACCGTTAGATCGGCATCCGACAGTGTCAGTTTTGCCATGTCATTTAACAGTACAGCCACTCCTCCTACACACAAATCTTCCAGGTGAGTGTTAGCAACTGCCGTATGCTCCCTCCATTCCGAAATGCAGTGCATATAGCTTTATTGAAAATTCGAACCTCGCAAACTTTTACCGAGTTTTCATGTACCAAATTGCACATGTAGAATACCATGTATATATCATTTCATTCATCTTCGAGAGGTAACTATAAAGTTGGGTGAGGAGTCTACAAAGAAAGACCATCGTATCACCTGCAGCAATTTCAAGCATCCTTTAGTGTCGAGGAATATCATAGGAACTCTATATGATATGATTTTTATAGGATTTTTTCCTTTAGAGCCAATTGGTTCATAGGAATATATTCATATACACCACATTTCAAAGAAAATAAACATGATATCATTTCTATAGCTTTAGAGCCACTTGGTTCATATGAATGGATTCCTATACTCCCTTAATTTCAAAGGAAAATAAATATTAGCGTATATTCAATAGAAAAGTTCCTATGATATGAACCGAATTACATCTCTTTTCTAATCCCTCCTCATAGGAATTGAGAAACATGTCATCTCTAGATTCAATAGGAAAGTTCCTATGATGTGAACCAAATGACATCTCTTTTCCAATCCCTACTCATAGGAATTGAGATGCTCCATGTCATCTCTTTCCCTACAACTTCCATGTATACATCTTCTATTCCTAAATAGATAGTACAACCCACTAGTACCTTTTTTCCAAAACATGCAACTATGGCACAAGAACTATATAGTATGCCAATAACTTTGAAAGATGGTCCCTGGATGAAGCTAACCCGACAGTGCAAAGATAGGCAAATCCGAGCACTACTGGCCGTTGGATATCATCAATATTCCACCAGATCTGCCACATGTACAATTTAGAAGACTCCATGGTTGAACTTAAGCATAATGCACAAACCTCAAAACACAAGCACTTCTCCTTTGTTCTAGAATCTTCTGTATCATAATTGATATTTTTTCTAAATGAATTGCCATTATTTGTTTTTTACTTTATGATTTACTCCCTCCGTTCCAATATATATAGATGACCCAACTTTGCACTAACTTTGTACAAAGTTAGTGCAAAGTTTGGGTCATCTATTTTGGAACGGAGGGAGTACAATGCACAACCCCATGAATCTTAACATTTTTATAAAACTTATTGATTTTGAATGAGATGAACTATAAGAACTAAACGAACATCTACATCATGCATATATGACTCAAAGCTTTACATGCTATAGTGTGTAGTTATTCATAATTTGGTTTCGAAATCTCATGCGTTCAATACATGTGTACCTTACTAGTTTTGAGTAGAGTAGCAAATTTCACGCGGCCCCGGGTATATCAAAATGCAGGGCCCATGCATCATTGCCTTTCGGTCGAACCTACGTCCACAATTTTTGTACGTACTATATCTCCACTGGTCCCCGAACCCAAAATGCTGCCTCGTTCCCATAAAACCAAGCGGCCCACACATATTTAAGGCGTCGACTCGAACCCGTTTACTATGACGTGGCCCTGCACGCCGTAGTACTCCTACAAACCCTACCGCCGCACTCATCATCGGTTTTCTTCAAGAGGACGAGGGAGAAGCCGATTTGTAGTGGAGGCGCTTTAAAAAAAGGATTTGTAGTGGAGACCCCTACCCTAGGGTGCCCTAGGTAGCTGCCGCACGCATCATTGTTTTCTCTTTTCTTTATGCTCTTGCACCCTATAGTGAAATGATGGTTGCTTCGTCCGTCCATCTTAATGCGGGAAAGGTGGGGCTTTGTGATTTGACCCCTCGTCGCTCATTTTCTACTACTGCGCCGCTACGACCGGGGTGCCTCCAATTCCAACCGTTGCTCCGAACTGTAATTTGGTGCATCACACGTGGAACAAGACGGTGGATGAGCCACATGTCGGCCAAAGGGGTCCTGTTAAGTGTGTCGCCATTTTGTGTGCGGACTGACCCTGCTTGAGTTGCTACGCCAACACAACAGGAGCAGCCTACCACTTAGTTTTGCTCCTTGGTGAATCCCGACTATATTGATCTAAAAAGATACGTGCTGAACTACCCTCTCCGTCTCGGTTTTTTTATTTTTAGGCGTCTCGGTTTATAGGGCCCGCACGTAGTTCTAGGTCATCCATTTGACTAACTAAATATGAGTTACTATGTCACAAAAAGTATATCATTGGATTCTTAAGCGGATGTAGTTGTATTTAAAAGTCGAGGGCGGGGCTTTTCCTGCGTGGTAGGCGGCGGGGCAGTTCTGCCTAGTCGGTTCGACAGAGACGTGAGAAGACGAGGGAGTAGGCTGCTACAAACATAGGGCTGTGTGATTTTACAGCGAGTTACTGCTGGACAGGTGGGGCCCCGTGATCTGACTTGCCATTATCATTTTAACTACGGCGCTACGACCGGCATGAGTCTCCTAGATTCCTGACCACCTCCATACAGGTGCCTCTCCCAATGCTCCACCATGTAGTAGAGGCTGGCTCTTGCATGAGATCCCACTTCTCCACTTTTTCCTTGCCTCTCTTTCCTCCACATATGCAAAAATGCCATGTAAAGCGCACTATTGTACTTACTTTTACTTGCTCCTACAGGTTCTTAAGCTTGCCACATAGGCATAAAGTCTGATGTGGCAAGTTAATCAAGAAGAGAGAGACTAGTTTGGTGACCCAAGGAAGAAATGGTGCTAAGCACGTGTACCTAGGTGAAAAGACAATTTTGAGTCTATAACTAATTAAATGAAGCAAACTTAGCAACACCATATCATTGGAAGAGGTCACTCCTTGGCAAATGCAATAAATACACGCGCTTAGCACCGTTTCTTCCCTGAGTACGAAGAAAGAGATAGAGAGGAGTAAAAAAATACACTAATAGCCAACCTTGTTGTAGTATGAGTGACTAAGTGATGACTATGTATGACATGCCAACATCGGATAGCCTAACACACCGTGTTAAATCTCCAAGGGCGCGACCATGCGAGCGACGCAACGGTCGTGGTAGGCGCAACCATGATACGGGCTGCTGGCAGCCCTTGGATCTGAGATCAAACGGTCGCATGCTAAGTTGCTGAAAATTTGCAGAATAACCCTCCAGGATAGGATATTCACCCATAGGTCTAGAATCACGCCATGCAACCGTTCGATCTCAGATCCAAGGGCTCTCGGAAGCTCGTATCATGGGAGAATGGAAAGCCACAACCCTGCCATTCGCACGCTGGCAGTTCGCTCCTACTCGTCCCCGCACGTCCTTCAATACTACGGTGGTTCGCTCCTAGTCGTCCCATCCATTCACATTACGGCAGTTCCACTAATCCTAACCCTCCTCCCAAATCCATGGCGTCCCAAATCTCCACGATCGGCGGTGAGTACAAGGTTAGAACCATCACCATCGATGAGTTCGACGTCATCTACACCCGTTCTTCCACGACAGTGAAAGGATGCCTTTCTTGCTTCAGACGCATGTTCGAAAACACAGATGATGAGTGGGTCGCTGGGCTAGATGTTGAGTACACCACAGTCCTGGGACGAGAGAAGGATCTAAAGGACGAAGAGAGGAAGAAGCCCGCCGTGATCCAGGTTTGTGTACATAACGTTTGCTTGGTCTACCACATATGCCATGCCGACGTTGAGTGCCAGGATTTTAAGAACTTCCTCAAGGACAAAACAGTGAAATTCTTTACTGTAGACTTTGGTAACGACAAAGAAGTCCTGCGTCGGATAGGCCTCGTTGTAGGCAACACCTTCGACCTCCAGAAGAATCGGCTGGTGTCCTCTCGTCAGCCTTCAATGCTGACCCTGGCAGCAGCCATGGTTCATCCTTCGTACGGTAAACTAGAGAAACCTCAGTACACATTTCATCGTCATGCATGGCAGCGGAATGTACTAGATATAGACCACATCCACTACACTGCAATGGATGGCTCCCTTTGCGTCAATATCTACAAGGGTTAGATGAAGAGCAACAGCCAAGTGTGCGGTTCAAGCAAAGAAGTATTGGCCAAGAGGAAGAGGGACAAGGACGAAGTCGAGGACGTGGACGAGGACTCCGAGTAAGGTGGCAGTGTCGTTGCTCATGGTGGTTCTAAACTTCTAATGTAGTGTCTACTGGATTAGTTGCATAGTTTAATTTCAGGTGTGCTTAGTTTAATTTGAGGGGTGTGTTGTGCTGAGCCCCTAGCAGAACTATGTTACGTTTCTTCTCGTTACTTTAACTCTTCAGTATGTACATACTACTAATATTACTTTAATAGAATTTAGCACCCCAATTAAGCATGTACTAGCTTTTTTAATAGTACTATATGCATAATTTGGCGACGAGCGCTCTCTATATGTACCGCCTTTTTTTAATTTCAATTTTTGCTCCATGGCGCAATCCATCGATAGTACTACTATACAAAAGTATACATTTTTTAAAAGGCTAGAGTACTATTCATCACATATATAGCCAGTTAAATTCTCAGCCTAGAACGACATGCATGCCATGTAGTAAACCGATACAGAGGAAGTATAGTAAAAAGGAGGTGATTTACCGAGTGATCGGCGAGGGAGCATGGCCTATCATGCGGTCCCACGTGTCATGATGTACCAAGGCGATGCGCGTGTCCCTCTTGAGGGAGAAGAAATACTAGTACGTGGTTTGAGATGATGGCGAACCGAAGTGTGAAATAATGGTTGCTTCGTCCATCTAGGAAAGTGCGGCATTGTGATTTGACGTCTCATTGCTCATTACTACTACTGGGCCGGTACGAACGGGGTGCGTCCCCCTGCTGTTCTGCACTATTATTTGGTGCTTGACACGTCGACTCGGTTGCTATATCTCCCACATGTCGGCGACAGGAAGTACAGAATTCATGAAAGGGAGCGTCGACGGAGGAGTATACTACAGAATTCATCAAAGGGAGCAACTTAGTTTTGGAAAAATCTGTTTTTACGGAGTACGTACCCACTAGGGTTTATAGGGCTCATCTAAAAAACATTCATTTTTCCGTTTGATAAGTCTCAATTCTACTATACTAGTAGTAGTACCATTACATGTTGGATTTCGAGGTGCGTTAGATCACCCGACGCAAGCAGTGTCAAGGGGAAACTAACCAATGCATGTACAAGTTCATGGAAATTTAGTGGTCATTCATGCATTCGTTCTAATTAATGCCTCGGTAAACATAACTTTTTGAGAAAAATGAGCGTATTAATTACTTGTGCAAACTACGAAATTAATTCAACCACTCACCGTCTACCTTGGTTGGAGAGATTTTGAAATTGAGCCATAAACTGGAAAGGAGGGAGTAGTAACTTTTGTCTCGATTACTATTTGTGGCCTTGTATAGATGCAAAATGTATTTTTTTATAGTGGCCTTGTATAAGTAAATGGAGGGAGTACTAACCAAAGTACGTACTAGGGACGAGGAGTAAACGGAGGGAGTGGTAAAATTTTCTCCTCGTGCTGCGAGCCACCGCGTGCGTGGGCGAGGGAGCGGGCGTAAGGCGTAGTAAGCAAGCTTCACCTCATCCTGCGAGCCACCGCGCCCGTGGGCGGGGGAGACGGCGTACTAAGCAAGCTTCTCCTCGTTCTGCGAGTTGACGGGACACATCAAAAGTACTCCAGTGTATAGAGCCTTGCCTTTAAGGTAGGCCCCACATGGTTTGCCTCTTTTTTTAATTTAACATAACGCGTCAAGTTGCAATTTTTTTGTTCACCCGTGGTAGACGATCCTCCCTCCACCAAGTGGACAACTAGTACACGTGCCAAATTACCACGTGGGCTGCCTTTTTCATACAGAAATGAGCTCCACCGTGTACCCGCGCGGGTGTGGTTGGGAAAGAGACGGGAGTACGTGCGTAGTGCGTGCACCTCTTCTCTTCGTGCACGTCCCCCACCTACGTGGGTGTGTGTGAGAGAGATACAAACCTAGACATAATGCGCCGTCCATCCCCATGCCTCCGCCCAGTCCGACCACCAGTCACCACCACGCCCCACTCCTCCTCACCTTATCTCTCATCTTTCTCCCTCCATTTTTATATACAAGGGGCCACTATCAAAATTACAATTTGCAGATAAACAAGGCCACTAACACTAATCGATGCAATATTAATGGTGTTTGCCTCGTGGTACTAGCAAAGGAGGACATTAATTATCCCTTGCATGCATGCGGGAGTTTGTAAAAAAATGCATCTTGATGTTCCGTGCAATGCATGGGCATCTTGCTAGTCCATGAAAACAACACAGGGCAAAATTCCACGGTGAACGAGGGATTTGAATCTATTGGGAGGGGCTGTTTGGATCTTGCCCAGGGTAGCCAAAATATTGGCGACCCTTTTGTCCACCGGTGCCTTTGCCACCGATGAACGAGGAATGGCTCGGGTGCTCATGCTTTCATGCATCCTCCAGCGCGCACGTTGGGGACGAGCTCGCACGAGCTGTGTTTTTTTGTCCCACAACGCCGCCCGAGCTGCCCGCAGACCGACCGGCGACGCGCAAATTATGCCATCAAACCGTAGCCGCACACATTATGACAGCAACTCAACCAACCGGACGAAATTCACGCAAACACGTAGACAAACTGATATTTCATATAAACAACGACGGAAATCATATAAAATACCGGATTTTCATACAAACATGACGGATTTCATTACATTCAAATGAACTACGCGGTGCTAGTTCTGGACAGCACAGGTATATAATACCTAGCCTAAATGGTCGCCCGTCGATCTATTTGTGTTCCTCATGTCCGGCAGCACGATCACCGGACTGCCGGGAGCCCCGGAGGTATATGCTTCAGCGCAAAGGACGGCTCGCTTCCCCACTGCCCAACTGATATCATTGGCTGGTTCCGAAGATGATGGTGGCCGGCACCGGTTCGAGTTCATCACGGCCACTACTTCGCCATGGCCGGCACTGGCTCGAGTTCATCCTAACATTCCCCTCTTCCGTGGAGCCCATGCGGGGTCGACGAAGGTCCTCGGAAAAAAGGATCCGGCAAGACACCTGATGTGTACGCCGGCGTCGCCTCCGCGGTGGCCTTCATGGGACCCAAGTGGCGGCGGCCTCCCATGTTCTATTTCTCCTCGATGATGGCGGCGGATGTCGGTGTCAAAACCGGCCGATCTCGGGTAGGGGGTCCCGAACTGTGCGTCTAGGTCGGATGGTAACAGGAGGCAGGGGACACGATGTTTACCCAGGTTCGGGCCCTCTTGATGGAGGTAAAACCCTATGTCCTTCTTAATTAATATTGATGATATGGGTAGTACAAGAGTAGATCTACCACGAGATCAGAGAGGCTAAACCCTAGAAGCTAGCCTATGGTATGATTGTTGTTTCTACGGACTAAAACTCTCCGGTTTATATAGACACCGGAGAGGGCTAGGGTTACACAGAGTCGGTTACAATGGTAGGAGATCTACATATCCGTATCGCCAAGCTTGCCTTCCACGCCAAGGAAAGTCCCTTCCGGACATGGGACGAAGTCTTCATCTTGTATCTTCATAGTCCAAGAGTCCGGCCGAAGGTATAGTCCGGCTATGCGGACACCCCCTAATCCAGGACTCCCTCAGTAGCCCCTGAACCAGGCTTCAATGACGACGAGTTCGGTGCGCAGATTGTCTTCGGCATTGCAAGGCAGGTTCCTTCTCCAAGTACTTCATAGAAGATGTTGAACACAAAGGTAGTGTCCGCCTCTGCAAAATAAGTTTCCACATATTGCCATAGAGAGAATAACATTTACACAAATCTAATCTGTTGACGTATTCCGTAGCGTGACATCACACCACGGCCAAGTCTTTATTCGAATCGTTTTACTGTCCCACCTCAGCGCGTTTAGCGAGGCGGTTTCCTTGGCACGTCTTGTTAAAGCAAAGATCGTGTCCCTTTATTCCAGGATTCTCATCAATACGGGTGTGGGTAACCCAACTGTACCCATTGGTATATTTCCTCGATCAAAGGCGAGTCCCAAACGGTCACGGGGAAGGCCCTTGGTATTCAACCTCTTATAAAGAGACCAAGGCCTTACTCTTTTCTTTCAATCTCAAACGAGTTCGCCCTTCGCCTCGAGTTCCAACACCCAAGGCTCCAGATTTTAGGCACTTCGGACGTTCGATAATGTCCGGTTTCGACCTTCGAGGTCGATGGATGCCTTCCTCCATGACGGAGGAGGACGTGCTGAAGTTGAGAGAGGCAAGGTTCTTGACCGGCGAAATCTCGTATAGGCTGCCTGCTCAAGGGCAGGTCATTCACACTCCCATGCCCGGTGAGAGTGTGGCGTTCATGTCTCACTTCCTTTGGGGGCTAGGCTTCCCGACGGATCCCTTCGTGAGGGGACTCATGTATTATTATGGGCTGGAATTTCACGACTTAGCCCCGGAGTCCATCCTCCATATTTCCGCATTCATCGTCGTGTGTGAAGCCTTCCTCCGTATCACTCCTCACTTCGGACTATGGCTCAAGACCTTCAAAGTAGAGCCGAAGATGATCGAGGGACGGCATGCGGAGTGCGGAGGTGCTTTTATAAGCAAGAATGCTGGTACTCCATGGCCCGAGGGCTCTTTTCAAGAGGTGTCCAGCTTATGGCAGCGAGATTGGTTTTATATTACCGCTCCCAGGGCCCCTAATTGGGTGGCGCCACCTGCCTTTCGCTCGGGTCCCCCGCCACGACTGGCGTCATGGGTCAATACAGGGCTGGACTGGGGGACGGCAAAGGACGTGCCCCAGTTGCAGGGCCACATCCGAGATCTCCTAGAAAGAGACATCAGTCTGGTCATGGTGACACAGGTTATGTTAATTCGTCAAGTTCTGCCCTGCAAATGTTGCCCCCTCCGCCTATGGGAGTTCAACCTGGAGGGACCACGAGTTCTCCAACATTTTCTAGGCATGACGCCCGTGGAGATGTACAAATTGTTCTTCGGTCCACAAGTAGTGTGTCCGGATTCTACGGACGACGCAGGTTTGAGCTGCAATCGTCCGGATACTCAAGTAGGTTGCCTTGTGCCTGGACTCGCTATCCGTATATTTATCATAAAATTGCCCCTAAAAGAGATGTCCTTTAAACAGGAGTGGATAGCGAAAGCAAAGCTAATCAGGTGTCCGGCCCCCCTCCCCGAGACCACACCGGGTCCCGTGCTAGTCGGGATGTTGGAGGTTGTGCCTTCAAAGGAAAGCGAGGGAGGGGACAAGGGGGCTACAGCCTCCTCAAAGGAGGTTGTCCGGAAAGGAGGAATCAAAAATTCCTCTCCTCAGATGAAGAAGAGGACCGCCTCTGAAGACCCGGAGACCATGGCCTTAAAGCGCGGGAAGAAATCTTCGCCAGAGGGTCCTGTGCTGGGGGATACTTCGGCCGAATTATGCCCTCAAGGGGATCGACCCTCCATCGAGCTGTAAGTAGAGAGGAGTTTTCTTTTTAAGAAACGAGAGAAATCCCCGCTTTATATCTGAGAAAAGTAATCGAAAATTTACCTTGTAGCTCAGACCTTAGCCCTTCTCAGCAGAGCTCGTCTTCTGGGGATCTTCTTCCGGAGATGATGGAGAGCGGAACGCCTCCCCCTGCCGTACTGCCTTGCGAGGCGGGCGACCCTGAGGTATCGTCACGGAGGTTTTCTACAAATCCGGCGGGGCCGAAAGGTAGTCATATGGCCCCCCAAAGCCCTCCGCGTCCGGCCTTCAAAAAGGGCCATCGGATGAGTCCGGCGCCGTCTGGTGCGCGGTCGGAGGAGCTGAAGGATCTGCTAGGGCGAGCATCTATCTTAGAGGAGCACCGTGCATTGATGGGTACGGTGATTCAGAGGCTTTCATCCGCGGAGAGCGGATTGCATGAGGCCGTCAGGAGTTTACTGACAGGTTTTGAGGTACGCTAAATAATGTACCCTTTTTGGACAGTTGCACATAAATAAGATGCGCCCTGTGTAGATAGTAGCCCCTAAGACTCTGTGTGTTGTCAAAAGTGACGGCGCATAGAGGATCATAATCCCAGGTCTAATATGTCGCCTTTATACGTAGGTGGCGAAGTGTCCGGTGGCCAGCCGGACTGATGGATTTGCCGAGCTAAAGCGGCAACTTGACATGGCAGATGCCGACATCGCGCTTGTCAATAGGCGGCTTGACGAGGCACAAGGTATGTAATTCCTTCGGCGGCGCCTGGTAAGAGGAGCTTTATGCCATTATCTTACAATGTGTGCGCTTGATGCAGATGGTATTGCTGGCATGGAGAATCTTTGGGCGGAACTTGCCCGAGCCAAGGAGCAAGCCAGGAAAAGTGATGCGGTTGCCGGAAAGGCAATTGAAGAGCTAAAAGCCGAACAGGCTGCCCACTGCCGAAGCAAGAAGGAAATGGCCGAGATGGCCGTGAAGCTGAAGAACGCTTCTGACCTTTGCAAGCTTCTTAAAAAAGAAGATCGGGCGGAACAGACGGACCTGAAGAAGGCCGTTGCCGATGCCAAGGATGCTCGCTCTGCGATGAGAGCTGTGAAGGAGGAGCTGCGTCAGGCCGGAGAAATCGCGGATGGAAAGCCCTTTATGCTGCGGAGGAAGTTCTATGATCCTAAACATGCTCCGTTAGACCAGATGTAGAGTACGGCGGACACCTATCTGGATTTAGCAGCGAGTGCCGCAGATGCGACCGAGCACTTCTGAGATCAAGAAGATCGCGAAGTGGAAAAGCTCTTTTGGTCGCAGTTCCACAATCCAGAGCGTCCACTGTCATTAGCCGATCGTTTGGCCGAATGGGCCGAGCTAAATAGGTTGTCCGGACTCACCATGAAGTATGCCGTGAGTCATCTGTGGCCAGAGAGACCAGAGCCGAAAAGTTATTTCAACTTGGTGCAGCAGTTCCTTTGTGCGGCGCCGCATATCAATGTGATAAAGAGGTCAGCGTGAATAGAGGGTACGCGGATGGCTCTTGCCCGTGTCAAGACATACTGGGCGGAAATGGAGGCCACCGCTGTTGCATCCCCAGACTCGGATGGAAGCCGAGTACCTGCCGAGCGCTATTTTCAGGAAGTTCTGCAAGGCGCTCGTTTAATAGAGACGCAGTGCTCGAAGGATACTATATTCGAATAACATGTATTATCGTAAGACAATATTTTGATAAATTGTAGAAGCTTTTTATACTTGTGCCTGCAAGTATTATGATACCTCCTATGCGGCGTTTAACATATATGTATATATAATCTGAAAGATGGCAGTCGTCAGCTTCAGCCCCCACGCACATAATGCGGGGGTTTTCGCAGAAGGCGCATTTTCACACTTGATCCAATGTCTTGGTCCTACAAAGGAGGTGATAGCGCAGCGAACTAGGCAATCAGACTATGATGCTTTATCACATTCACTTAGCCATAGGAGTTTGACATTGAGGCTACTTATATAGCCCCTGGTGGCGCCTGCGCTCAGCCGAACTCGGGGCGCGTATGTGCCTGGCCGGGAAACGGCCCTTCGTTAATGCGGAGGAATCCTAAAGATTCTGGTATGTCATCGAGTGGTTGACCAGTCTCACGCTATATCATGACAGTCAGTTTTCGGCTTTCTCTACTGAGGTGCTCGCCTGGCCGAACCGGGGCACAATCGTAGTAGTTCTCCTGGTGCCGCCTTAGCCGATAGAGCGGAACGTAAGGCAGCAAAACACAGGAGCTGGGCAAACCCAACATTTGACCAAAGACATGATTCGGAGCTGACGCATATAAGGCCAAACTCGCGACGCCGAACACTCCCTAAGGTATTCGGTCTTTATGAGGGCGGGCGGGATAACGCCCTTAGTAATAAGCCCCTAGTGTCCAGGTACGCGCAAAATTCTGACGTGGCCACATGCCAAAACGCCAGCCTCCTCCTTGGTTATACAAAGAAACCAGGGGATGTGTATCAACAAGAGACAGTAAAAAAGGTTTACGCAGGGTCTTAATCTGAAAAGAATCCTTGGAACGGGTCCCTGCTGCACGTCTGCGCCTGTGTCTCCGTTGTGCCGTATCCTGGACGGGCGTAGCACGGTGTTCATCTGTAAAAGAGAGGAACTTAGTTAAAGAAAGATCATGCTGAACATGAGTTATACTAAATAAACAAAGTATAAATTGAAATGGGTGAAATTGAGCTTTATTGTCTCTTGTTTTATATGCGCGGAGCCCCTAGTACAGGGGTATACGGCTATTAAGCCTTTATCAATTGTATGTTTATGCCAGACTCGTCTAGCCGTGTCCGTGGTCTTGACGACCTGTTTAGATGCTTTGGCTGGTGAAGCCGCTTTATTGTGGGGCTGTCAAGGCAGCCACACTGTTTTCCGCGCGGGAGGAACACTCAATGTTTTCCCTTTAATAAGATGATGCCTCGTGGACCGGGCATCTTAAGCGTAAGAGATGCATAATGCGGTATTGCGTTAAAGTGGGCGAAAGCTTCGCGTCCCAGCAGTGCTGGATAGCTACTTGAGAATGGGGCGATGTGGAAAGTTAGCTGTTCGCAATGGAAGTTGTCGGGGGAGCCGAACATAACTTCTAGCTGGAGAGAACCCATGCAACGGGCATCCGGGCCTGGCGTTACCCCTTGAAAGGAGGTTTTGCTATGGCGAATTTTTGTTGGGTCTATCCCCATGTTGCGGATTGTGTCCTGGTATAACAGGTTTAGACCACTGCCGCCGTCCATCAGGACATTTGTAAAATGGAGTCCGCCGATTATTGGATCTAATACCAAGGCAGTCCAGCCTGCGTTCCGGATACTCCTAGAGTAATCCTGATGGTCGAAGGTGATTGGTTTTAACAACCATTGGCGAGACTCCTTTGGGATAGGCCGTATGGCGCGTATCTCTTGTGGCACCGTTCTGTTCGTCAGGTGAAGTAAGTTTACTGTTTTCACTTCTTGTGGGAAATCCTTTTGTTTCCTGGTGCTCTGCTTGTGGGGTTCGTCTTCGTCCTCACTTGGTGTGTCGAGCCCCTTGTGTTCGGCGTTGAGCTTGCTGGCTTGCTTGAAAACCCAACAATCTCTGTGGGTATGGTTTGCAGGCTTCCCGGGAGTACTGTGTATTTGACATACCTTGTCCAAGATTTTGTTTAAGTTGGATAGCTCGTCCCTGTTATCCTTAAGGGGTGGCTTTCTCTGATTCTGCCGCGAGCTTTTGAATCTAGCGTTGACCGCCGTGCTCTTCGGGCTGTTTCCCTTATTCCGGCGTTGGTCCTTGCTGCGTCGGGGTTTTCCGTTTCCATCCCTAACTTCGGATGTACTTGGGTCGCTGGTGCTGCATCTTGCCAACCAGATGTCCTCTCCTGCGCAAAAGCGGGTCATGAGGCTTGTCAATGCAGCCATTGTTCTTGGCTTTTGTTGGCCGAGGTGTCTGGCGAGCCATTCGTCTCGAACGTTGTGCTTAAAAGCTGCTAGGGCTTCGGCGTCCGGACAGTCGACTATCTGATTCTTTTTAGTAAGAAATCTATTCCAGAATTTCCAGGCTGACTCTCTGGGCTATTGAGTTATGTGACTGAGATCGTCTGCATCCAGAGGGCGGACATAGGTCCCTTGAAAATTTGCCCGGAAAGCATCCTCAAGCTCTTCCCATCTTCCAATGGTGTTTTCGGGAAGGCTTTTGAGCCAATGCCTGGCTGGCCCTTTAAGCTTGAGGGGTAAGTATTTTATGGCATGGAGGTCATCTCCTCTGGCCATGTGTATGTGGAGGATATAATCCTCGATCCAGACCCCAGGGTCTGTTGTTCCGTCGTATGCCTCTATGTTTACAGGCTTGAATCCCGCTGGAAATTCATGGTCCAGCACCTCGTCGGTGAAACATAGGGGGTGTGTGGCACCCCTGTATTTGGGTGTGTCGTGATGTTCGGATATTTGTTGTGTTGCATTGCTTACTAGAGCTTGCTTTCTTGGCCCGTATATTGATCTGGCTGGGCCGTCTTTTTGATGCAGATCCTTTGGTGGATCGCGTGCCGGCTTGTGTGCGGCGCCGCTTGCCACTCCATGCTGGCCATGCGGTCGTCCATCCGACCGGAAGGCTTTCCTATTTTTTGACCGCGGGGGCTCTAAGGCCTCCTCGTCAAATTCAGGTAGTAGCTTTCGCTTTGGATAGCTTTTTGTGCGGCGACTGCCGGCATATTTGTCTGCGGTGTTGCGTACTTTGCTCCATCTGTTTCTGAGTGCATCTTCTGCAGTTTTGAGCTTCCACTTCTGCTTTTTCAGGCTATGCACAGTGGCGACGAGCCTTTTGTGGAGGTTCTTCTGCTCCATGAGTTTATCCGGCGTAAGATTGTCCGGACTGTTGTTTTCGCCGGGGACGGGGTGTCGGTTTGTTTATCCGAGTTTCCCTCTTCGGACGCTTGCTCGAAGGCATGTTCGTCGTCCGCCGGCTCGTCCTGCTCTATGGTTGGGTCTGTATGACTGTTGTCTCTGTCGAGGCGGGGCTTGGAGCGGCGCTTACGTCGCCGCTTTGATTGCTTTTCGAGTGAACGATCCCTCATTGCATCCCTGTGTTCCTCGTCGTCGCTTCCTTTGGGTGTGTCCACCATGTATACATCATGAGATGAGGTGGCTATCCAGTGCCTTATAGGCGTTGGTTCGTGTTCATCTCCTACATCGTCGTCCATACCATTGATGTCTTCGGAGTCGAAGTCGAGCACGTCGTTTAAATTATCAACAGTGGCTACGAAGTGGGTGGTGGGTGGGCTTTGAACTTTTTCATCATCCGTATCCCAACCTTGTTGACCATAGTCCGGCCAGGGCTCTCCTGATAAAGAGAGAGACTTTAGTGAATTCAGAATATCGTCGAAGGGCGAGTGCTGAAAGATGTCCGCGGCGGTGAACTCCATGATCGGCGCCCAATCGGGTTCGATCGGTTGGGGCGCGGAGGGCTCGGAGTCTGGAGAGGAGTCCTGCTCTTTGGAGTCACGGTCTTTGCAGAGAATAGGGCAGGTGTTCGGCTCGATCGCCATAGAGATTGCAGCCCCCGAGGCGGTGTCTAACCACCTGTCCTCGATTGGTGTGATCGGCTCCGAGCTAGGGGTCGGAGCGGACACAGGTGCGGCCTCCCGGGCACTGTTCGGCGGCAGAGCTAAATCATGCCCATCGTGACAGTGCGGCGCGCTCGGCTGTGGCTCGAATCCGTCAAAGATCAAGTCTCCGTGGATGTCGGCCGTGTAGTTCAAACTTCCGAATCTGACCTGATGGCCAGGGGCGTAGCTTGCGATCTGCTCCAGATGACCAAGTGAATTGGCCTGCAGTGCAAAGCCGCCGAATACGAAGATCTGTCCGGGGAGAAAAGTGTCACCCTGAATCGCATCGCTGTTGATGATCGGAGAAGCCATCAGGCCTAAAAAGCGATGACACAGAGGAACTCTCAATGAAAGCACCAATGTCGGTGTCAAAACCGGCGGATCTCGGGTAGGGGGTCCCGAACTGTGCGTCTAGGTCGGATGGTAATAGGAGGCACGGGACATGATGTTTACCCAGGTTCGGGCCCTCTTGATGGAGATAAAACCCTACGTCCTACTTGATTAATATTGATGATATGGGTAGTACAAGAGTAGATCTACCACGAGATCAGAGAGGCTAAACCCTAGAAGCTAGCCTATGGTATGATTATTGTTTCTACGGACTAAAACTCTCCGGTTTATATAGACACTGGAGAGGGCTAGGGTTACACAGAGTCAGTTACAATGGTAGGAGATCTACATATCCGTATCGCCAAGCTTGCCTTCCACGCCAAGGAAAGTCCCTTCCGGACACGGGACGAAGTCTTCAATCTTGTATCTTCATAGTCCAGAAGTCTGGCCGAAGGTATAGTCCGGCTATCCCGACACCCCCTAATCCAGGACTCCCTCAGCGGACACGGAGGCGCTGGCCACCGACTCGTCGCTCTCCGCGCACCCGGCTTCTGTCGCTGCTTGCATGGCGCGGCCGCCGGCATGGGAGTCTCGGCCACAGAAATAGGAGGCGCGGTACGAGGCAGTGGCGTGGACGGCTGCAACGATGCTCGTGCGCCGCTCCTCGTCGAGCTGGCCTGGAGCAGCGAGTTGCTGAACCGCGCGCCGGCTTGGGGCGGCAACTGGCTCCGTCGGGCGAGGGGAGGGAGGTGGATCAGCGAGCTGCATAGCTCGTATCCGGCGGGCTACCTAGCCGGCTTGGATGCGCAATAACTACTCTTCATAAGCCATTGTAAGAATGGACAAAATGGTGGAGGAGATAGAGGAGTGGCGGAGGTGTGCGATTCTTGGCCGGCGTTTGGCCTTGTTTAAATAGGAGATTAAATAGATGGCGAACGGGAGGAGCTCGGCCGGTGTTGCATTTAACGCCGGCCCGGTCATGAATGGACGTGTGTCCAGAGTGGGTTTCTCGGCTTCCACACGGGCGGGTTTCATGGAGGCGTTTGAATGAGGCACGGAGGCGTGTTCAGCCGGGCGTGCCGCGAGTGGCGCCCTCGACTCTGACCTAGGACACCACGCCGTTCTTCCACTGACATGTGGGATCTTTGGGTGCATGGCATGCATGTCAGTGAACCAATGCAGGCAGCGCACAGCAGAGAAACCTTTGGTGGGCCAGGGCGGTCAGAAGCGGGCATTTCATAAACCGATGATTGTTCATTGAGTGTGACATCATCTTTTTAATGTAGATAAGCCTACTATGTTGATAGCCCGTTCGATACGTTGTGATTCATAAAGACCGCTGCAAGCATCAATGTTCTTCTTATCACAGATAAGATTAATTAATACCCGTAACAATCCATGTCCTTAACAAAGGGTGCATGCATGTATAGGTTCAACGTGTGTGTTGTGTGCATGCAGGCGTGCGAGTGTTGCGTGCTTGCAAGGGTACGTTTCAGTGTTGCATGCATGGGTGCGTATGTGCATGTGTTCGTGAGTGCACGTGTACGTGTCAGTGTTGCACGCCATCATGCGTGTGTGTGTGTACGTGTCAGTGTTGCACGCCTACATGCGTTTGTGTCTTGCGTGCGTGCATGTGTACGTGCGGGGTGAGGCTACACGTCAGTCGACTGACTTTTTCATCTCTGGTCATTAGATTTTCCAGCCGTTGGATACGAAATCAAGGGCCTCCAGCTTATCATCAAACTCCACCCCCACCCCCCCCCCCCCCCTGAGCCGCCAGCCCCTGCGGCCGGCCCGCCCTCCCCGAAACCACTCCCCACCGCGGGTCCGCCGCCGCACCGGCCATCCCTCTAGCCCCCCCCCCACGTCGAGCTTTTTCTCCAGCGATCCCCACCCCACCGCCCAATGAACGCCCCCAACCGCCGGTGACTGCCAACCAGAGGTCTCACGACTTCGAATACCCACCGACCACTAATTTATTACCATTTCTGTCCTTCACATACGCGCTGACAGGTGGGTGATACGTCTCCAACGTATCTATAATTTTTGATTGCTCCATGCTATATTATCTACTGTTTTGGACTATATTGGGCTTTATTTTCCACTTTTATATTATTTTTGGGACTAACCTATTAACCGGAGGCCCAGCCCAGAATTGTTGTTTTTTTCCTATTTCAGTGTTTCGAAGAAACGGAATATCAAACGGAGTCCAAATGGAACGAAACCTTCGGGAACGTGATTTTCTCACCGAACAAGATCCAGGAGACTTGGACCCTACGCCAAGGAATTAGAGAGGCGGTCACAAGGGTGGGGGGTGCCCCCCCAGGGCGCGCCCCCTGCCTCGTGGGCCCCTCGGAGCTCCCCCGACGTACTTCTTCCTCCTATATATACCTACGTACCCCCAAACGATCAGAACAGGAGCCAAAAACCTAATTCCACCGCCGCAACTTTCTGTATCCACGAGATCCCATCTTGGGGCCTGTTCCGGAGCTCCGCCGGAGAGGGCCGTTATAACGGAGGGCTTCTACATCATCATAGCCCCTCCGATGAAGTGTGAGTAGTATACCTCTGTGACGCCCTCGATTCAATCATACACGCAAATGTGTACGATCAAGATCAAGGACTCACGGGAAGATATCACAACACAACTCTAGACACAAAATAAAATAATACAAGCTTTATATTACAAGCCAGGGGCCTCGAGGGCTCGAATACATAAGCTCGAATACACAAGAGTCAGCAGAAGCAACAATATCTGAAAACAGACATAAGTTAAACAAGTTTGCCTTAAGAAGGCTAGCACAAAACCAACAATGATCGAAAAGGCAAGGCTTCCTGCCTGGGAGCCTCCTAACTACTCCTAGTCGTCTGCGGTCTTCACGTAGTAGTAGGCATCCTCCGGGTAGCAGTAGTCATCAGTGGCGTCGTCTGGCTCCTGGGATCCGTCGTCTGGTCGCAACAATCGGGTATGGGGGAAAAGAAGTAGCAAAGCAACCGTGAGTACTCATCCAAAGTACTGGCAAGACTTACATCAGATCTAAACTAAGTATGCATCTGTATCAAAGGGAAAGGGTTGAATCTGTGGACTAAACTGCAGAATGCCAGAAGAGAAGGGGGAAAGCCTAGCCTATCGAAGACTAGCATCTTCCGGAAACCACCATCTTGCAGCAACAGTAGGGAGTAGGGTAGCATAAAGTAAAGTAGCAGTAATGTTATCAACCTCGGCCAGAGATCCTTTCTCGACTCCCTGCGATAAAGGAATCCCAGAGCCATACTATCTAGTTATCATCTCATATCCAAGTCTCATCTCCATGTCTCATCTCAACTATCCAGTTCTAGTTGTATCGATCGGGATACAACTCCAAGTGTCCATTACCGTAGGACAGGCTATCGATAGATGTTTTCTTCCCTGTAGGGGTGCAACAACTTACCCACCACGCTCGATTAACTCCGGCCGGACACACTTTCCTGGGTCATGCCCGGCCTCGGCCAAACAATACGTCGCAACCCGACCTAGGCTCAATAGAGAGGCCAGCACGCTGGACCCAACCTATGCCCCCAGGGGTCCTGGGCCATCTCCCCGGGAACTCCTGCACGTTGCGTACGCGGCCGATGAGCAGAGCTAGCTACCTACTTCAACAAGGTAGGTGCTTTCCAGTCCAACCCGGCACGCGTCGCTCAGTCGCTGACGTCTATTAAGCTTCGGCTCATGTATACGACGCAGAACACCCATACTATGCCCACGTGATGGTTAGTGCTATCAGGCCAGAGGCCCCTCGGATCAAATATCCAAATCATAGTGGATTAGGAACGCGCAGTAACGAGCAGAGACTCACGATCGATGTGACCCCGTCGCCCCGTCTTGAGTACTTGCGGCAAGGACTAAGAATGCCCGGCCACGCCTCATAAGTATCGCGCGAGCACCTTCCAGGTAAACCCGACTCCACATCACTCACTATTAAGCTCGCACGGGTACCCCTCAGGGTCGACCCGTCTTTAGTAACATGGTTCAGTGAAGTCATAGTAACCATAGAAACAGTGTCTAACACCAAAGAGAAAACCCGAGGAATCACCCCCGGTGAATTCCACTCGATGTTATCATCAAGGTGAACGTAAGAGGATCCACCCTCGAGGTTCACACCTGAGGGGTTGCTCGACAGAGCCGTAACGGAAGTGGTTAAGGAGGAAATCACCCTCGATGATCACGACCGAATAGCTACACTACAGAGATCTCATCAGGAGTGATGTATGAGGTTCACCCTCGGCACTCGATAGTAACTCTGTAGTGTCGTACAACTAGGGGGGTGATGTGCGGTGTCGGGGCCTAGACGTCGATCACGTTGATCGAGTCATCGAAATAAAGCAAGGCAACTGGGACAAGGTGGGGGGTCACTGATGGATCACTAACCAACCTATACTAAGCAGTTTAGGATAAGCAGGTAAGGTATGAAAGCAGGTAACAACAACAGGCTATGCATTAGAGTAGGATCATACAGAAAGCAGTAGCAGTTCTAATGCAAGCATGAGAGGGAAAGAAATGGGCGATATCCGAATACTCAAAGGGTGGTTTGCTTGCCTGGTTGCTTAGACAAGGAGGGGTCGTCGGTGACGTAGTCGATCACAGCGACATCATCGGTCTCGGGGTCTACCGGAGAGAAGAGGGGGAAAACAGTAAATACAGAGCAAACAATGCATCACAAGGCACAACATGACGACGGGCAGAGCTAGGGTTGCCCTAACGTAGTACTACACGTTGCAGACGGAGGGGATAAACATCCGAGGATGAATTCTCGGTGTTAGGCGGATTCCGGACAGATGTAAGAGAGGGGACGGTTCCATGTTCAGCATGCTAGGGGCATGTGACATATGAACGGACCGCGTATTCGGATTCTTTGGATTTTTCTGAGCAACTTTCATATATAAAGTTTTTCGATCCGAGCTACGGTTTATTTTCTACGAATTTTCAAAGTTTATACATTTTTCTGAAATTATTTTAATTCAATAAAACTGAAAGGGGCTGGGTGCACCCGGTGCGGTGCACCCAGAGATGCACCAGTGGCCGACAGGTGGGGCCAGTCAACTGCTGACGCAGCAGTTGACTGGTCAACCTTTGACCGGTCAGCAGGTCCAGCCGGACCCGCATGTAAGTGACTCTGGGCCTAAGAACAGTTTTTTTTAACTAAAACTAACAGATTTAATTAGTGGCCTGGGGCCAGCTATCAGTGGGGGTTAGCAGGGGGTTAATCACGTGGCTAATGACGCCACGTCAGCGACAAACCACCGCGCGACAGAGTAGACCGGCGACGGCGCTGTAGGAGGCGGCTGGGTGCGCCGCTTGGCCCCAAGGGTGGCCGGCGCTCACGCGCGTATGGAGGGGCGAATGGGAGGCCGCCAGGTGGCCGCCAGGTGGACGACGGCGTCGCCGTTCGAGAAGGCAGCGCCGGGCTTCGACAGGGCTGGTGCGGCGACGAGTGGCGAACGGCGCGCGCGAGGGCATCAGCCGCGGGTGTGCTCAGCCGCGGGTGTACTACAGGGGTGTGCTCGTCCTACGACGACGGGATGGGAAGAAGAGGGGGAAAACGGAGAGGGGGGCCTCACCGGGCCCTGTAGGTGTGCAATAGCGAGCGCGGGGAGGCGCCGGAGCTTGGGGCGGCGGTGGTCGACGATGCGACGGTGACCGGGACCAGCGCGGCGGCTTCGGGCGTCCACGGCGGGCTCGAGCTCGAGGGGTTGGGGCGCAAGGGGGAAAGTGGGGGGGGGGGGGGGGGGGGGGGGGGGGGGTTAGGGTTCGCCGGGGAGGGGCGCCGGCCCTATTTGTAGACGGGGGGGGGGGGGGGGGGGGGGGGGGGTTCGCCGGCAGATGGCCGCCACGGCGTCGACCGGTGCCGTGGCAGGCATCGGGCATGCCCACGATCCCTCTGTGAACAGGGAGGGAGGGGGTAGCGGGAGGGGAGTGGCCAGCCTGCTGGTTAGGTGGGCCAAGTGGCCCAGGGTGAGGGGGGAAGACGTTTCACCCTTTTTTAAATAAAAAATCTGTTTCTATTGTCTTCCACCATTTTGCATTTAATTGGGACACAAAATGATTTTTGTTTTGAACCAAACTTGGCACATTATTTTAACATAATACTTTGAGATGGCAGAAAAAATTTGGGGGCAAAAGGAGTTGCCTAACCATTTTTAGAAATTGAAAAGGCCAACTTAATTGTTGCTGGACCACCAAATTAAATTCCAGGGGCCATTTGGGAATTCAAATGAGGTTGGTTTCAACATGAAAATGATTAGGTGAATTTATAGAATAAGGTGAACATTTTAGTTTTGACATTTGAAAACTTTTAATTTTGACTTTGTTTTAGATTTGAACTTGGACCGGATTCGAACCAACATGAGTTTAACAACAGTAATCATTATGACGTGGCATCATTAGCAGGGAAATACTGTAGCTTAATTATACGGGCGTCACAAATCTCCTCCACTACAAGAAATCTCGTCCCGAGATTTAAGGGGGTGGAGTGAGGGGGTAAAACTCGGGAAGGACGGAGCTGAACACAAGATAGGTACCTCAACGTGGCATAGAGGTATCTCTCGAGTAGAAACTTAATTAACATCGAGAGCAAGTATGAAGGTACCATAGGAAGTTTCAAGCGAATAGACAAACGATTGATACCTGAACAAAGTGTGAGGAAGGGGTTCAGAGCATCGGGAACAGATCATCTCTTGAAAGGTAGCTCGTGACAAGATACGAAGCCAAATGCAAGAATACTTCGGAATCAAAGATATACAGGAGAGTCAGGTTTCGATCGTATGGACCTGTGGGTTATGGGCCCACCATGTGGGTTAAAATAGAAGGAGCGATGACATCTTGCATGGTCATGATAGCAAGGCATGTCAATGGGTAGCCTGTCAGTTATGTCGGTCAACAATGTCGGTACCAAGGGCGAGGGACGAAGAGAACCATTTTCCTGCTCGTTGAACGAGGCGGGCCATTTGGCAAGGTTCTCGTCCATCGGTGGCTACCGAAATGTCATCAACAATAGTAACAGGGTCTTTACTGACAGAGTTGTACATTGAGGTGCTTACCTAAGCAAGAAATTATTTCTACTGAGATAAGTTAGTTTACCGAAAAGGTTAAACAAAAGAATGGAAAGAAAAAAATGATCAATATATTAATCAGAACAATGGAAAGGAAAATGTGTTTAAACACATACTTCAGGGGTATATCCTTCCCAAGGACAAGCAGATCATGGTATCCATGATAGGATAGAAGTATAAAACCATTTAGTGAAGGTGAAAGGAAGTTCACGACGTTACCCATACCACAGTGTTTGGATAATTGCTAAGGAAGATTTAGTATCGTGCTTCAAATGTTTTGATTGGAGATTGGATTACCACAGACATGCTTCGAGATAGCATTGACATGGTTTCAAGCAAAGGTCAGGCTTTGGATACACCAAGGATCCATCGGAACAACTTAGGAAATAAGTCATACAATTTTAGCAGGGAAAAGATAAGGGTGTGGCCGACGGGCTTAGCAACAATCCACCGACATGCCAAAAAGGATGCATTTCCAAAATTAAATGAACAAGATTGTGTTGGGGAAGGCAAGAATGTTGTGATGATAACATAAATCATCGAGGGGGAGGATTGTATTTCTCATCATGAATTTGATTGATATCCTGGAAAAGCTCAGAGTGTTGATGATGATCACGACAGATTTTGTCGAGGTACTATGAAGAGGCCATCGAACAGCGATGATATCAAGCAAGAGGAATGATGAAGCGAAAGGTTATTGGAACCACGGATGCGACACAAGCTCGAAATCAAGCTTGTTGTCTGAGGTGAAATGATAAGAGGAGGAAGATCGACATAAGCTTAGTTCGTTGTCGGAAGTTGTGCTCCGGGTAGAAGGACTGGGTAGCACAGTTAAAATTAGCTCGATAATGATATAGCCGATCAGGCTAGGAATGATGTGATGGGGTATAAGGCTTCCCAGTATCATGTACTAGGTGTAATGCCAGAAGGTAAATCAGAGTAGAGGTTGGACGATGGAAATGATTTGCAGAGGATAAGTAATCTTAACTTACCCAGTAAATGGGATCAAGGAGGAAATATGGTCAGGACCATAACTGCAAGGGACACAATTTACGATACCGGAAGAATTATTCAAATGATTAAATATCCTTGTAAGGAGCTTTCATGATAAGTTCCACACCGTGTCCGTGGGCATGAACACAAAGGTTCAGGGTCGACTCCCACTTCTACAATGCATAACCTTTCATTTTACTTCTCGCTCTTGATGAAGTTGTAGTATTGAAATTTTATCTGATGAAAAGCCAGTAGAGTATAATCCGCGTAACTTTCGAGTTCACACAGATTAGGGAAGGCATAGGTTCAACCCATCGGGGCATCCTAGGAACATATATCATAAATTTCAGGAATAAATAACACAAGCTCGGTAGTAGAGCATGCTTGAGAAAGTGGATGATACAATTTACCAAAAGCATTATGTATCCAAGGAAAGGCTCACAAGCTTATTGAATATGAAGGACGTTGTCGAATAAAATCTGAAAAAGGGGGTCCGGTGGTCCACAAGGGATCTGATGTGAGCATCAGTACTCAACCATAGGAAGAAAGAATGCAAGGAGATCAGATTATAGAAACAACTGACTAACTCAAAGCTCAATTGCAAAGTAATTATGAATTCCAAGACAAGGGATTCAGAAGCAATGCTCTGATAAGGGATGGATAGGTAGAATAGCCTTAGGTGTACAATCGATGGCGATTTGATTGATCGAGATTCAGCACATGTTAGAATGACGTCTGAGCCGGAAGGATGAATTCTAGGATCTGATTGAGGATTGCGAGCATTCGCAACATATTGTATCAACGGACTCAAAATGATAATGACAAAGGCTGTCAATAAAATTACTAGACTTATGGTATTAACCATGATGCAAGCAAGCAAGAAATCCAAGAACAATAGGCTGTTGAGGATTTTCACAAGAACGAATGGTATTATGAAGACTTTTGTGAAGTACAAGAATCAACTGAGGATGAGCGGATACTCGATAGGTGCACAAAGTTATCCGTAGGGGTATTCAGACGACAAGGAACTGCAAGGCAGTAAGCTCAAAGGATTCTCGAAAAAAGGAGAGCAGTTCAGGGCATCTTGTAATAACAAGATCAATGGGATAGAATGTAAGATTGGTAAGTGTGTGTAGTTATCCATAAGGATATTTCGGTGGTAAGGAATTGCAAAGGCAACATGCACAAAGTCTCGAGAGAATATCGTAGAGTATCTTCGGAATCTTCTGATGCAGCAGGCGATCATCTGAAATAAGAGGCTCTCCAGGCGGATGTGATCACGAGATCCTAATGTTCGAGTTAGTAAAACCATTTAACCCGAATAGAAGAGAGATCAGAGTCCCAGAGTATAGACGAGGAATAAAAGATCCTAATACCACCCAAATGGCGACGTGGGCCCGTAAGACACACAACCATGTTAGTAAAAGTTTTGTAGTGACTAGACTCAACTTCGGCCAAGGAGTTGGAAAGGGGCTACCTACAGGCAGTCGGCTCTGATACCAACTTATGACGCCCTCGATTCAATCGTTCACTAATCATACACGCAAATGTGTACGATCAAGATCAAGGACTCACGGGAAGATATCACAACACAACTCTAGACACAAAATAAAATAATACAAGCTTTATATTACAAGCCAGGGGCCTCGAGGGCTCGAATACATAAGCTCGAATACACAAGAGTCAGCAGAAGCAACAATATCTGAAAACAGACATAAGTTAAACAAGTTTGCCTTAAGAAGGCTAGCACAAAAGCAACAATGATTGAAAAGGCAAGGCTTCCTGCCTGGGAGCCTCCTAACTACTCCTAGTCGTCTGCGGTCTTCACGTAGTAGTAGGCATCCTCCGGGTAGCAGTAGTCATCAGTGGCGTCGTCTGGCTCCTGGGATCCATCATCTGGTCGCAACAATCGGGTATGGGGGAAAAGAAGTAGCAAAGCAACCGTGAGTACTCATCCAAAGTACTCGCAAGACTTACATCAGATCTAAACTAAGTATGCATCTGTATCAAAGGGAAAGGGTTGAATCTGTGGACTAAACTGCAGAATGCCAGAAGAGAAGGGGGAAAGCCTAGCCTATCGAAGACTAGCATCTTCCGGAAACCACCATCTTGCAGCAACAGTAGGGAGTAGGGTAGCATAAAGTAAAGTAGCAGTAATGTTATCAACCTCGGCCAGAGATCCTTTCTCGACTCCCTGCGAGAAAGCAATCCCAGAGCCATACTATCTAGTTATCATCTCATATCAAAGTCTCATCTCCATGCCTCATCTCAAGTATCCAGTTCTAGTTGTATCGATCGGGATACAACTCCAAGTGTCCATTACCGTAGGACAGGCTATCGATAGATGTTTTCTTCCCTGCAGGGGTGCACCAACTTACCCACCACGCTCGATTAACTCCGTCCGTACACACTTTCCTGGGTCATGCCCGGCCTCGCCCAAACAATACGTCGCAACCCGACCTAGGCTCAATAGAGAGGCCAGCACGCCGGACTAAACCTATGCCCCCAGGGGTCATGGGCCATCTCCCCGGGAACTCCTGCACGTTGCGTACGCGGCCGGTGAGCAGACCTAGCTACCTCCTTCAACAAGGTAGGTGCTTTCCAGTCCAACCTGGCGCACCGCTCAGTCGCTGACGTCTATTAAGCTTCAGCTGATGTATACGACGCAGAACGCCCATACTATGCCCACGTGATGGTTAGTGCTATCAGGCCAGAGGCCCCTTGGATCAAATATCCAAATCGTAGTGGATTAGGAACGCGCGGTAACAAGCAGAGACTCACGATCGATGTGACCCCATCGCCCTGTCTCGAGTACTTGCGGCAAGGGCTAAGAATGCCCGGCCACGCCTCGTAAGTATCTCGCGGGCACCTTCCGGGTCAACCCGATTCCACATCACTCGCTATTAAGCTCGCGCGGGCACCCCTCAGGGTCGACCCGTCTTTAGTAACATGGTTCAGTGTAAAGTCATAGTAACCATAGTAACTGTGTGTCTAACACCAAAGGGAAAACCCGAGGAATCACCCCCGGTTAATTCCACTCGATGTTATCATCAAGGTGAACGTAAGAGTATCCACCCTCGAAGTTCACACTTGAGGGGTTGCTCGACAGAGCCGTAACGGAAGTGGTTAAGGAGGAAATCACCCTCGATGATCACGACCGAATAGCTACACTACAGAGATCTCATCAGGAGTAATGTATGAGGTTCACCCTCGGCACTCGATAGTAACTCTGTAGTGTCGTACAACTAGGGGGGTGATGTGCGGTGTCGGGGCCTGGACATCGATCACGTTGATCGAGTCATCGAACATAAAGCGAGGAAACTGGGACAAGGTGGGGGTCACTGATGGATCACTAACCAACCTATACTAAGCAGTTTAGGATAAACAGGTAAGGTATGAAAGCAGGTAACAACAACGGGCTATGCATCAGAGTAGGATCATACAGAAAGCAGTAGCAGTTCTAATGCAAGCATGAGAGGGAAAGAAATGGGCGATATCAGAATGCTCAAAGGGGGGTTTGCTTACCTGGTTGCTCAGACAAGAAGGAGGGGTCGTCGGTGACGTAGTCGATCACAGCGACATCATCGATCTCGGGGTCTACCGGAGATAAGAGGGGGAAGAAACAGTAAATACAGAGCAAACAATGCATCACAAGGCACAACATGACGACGGGCAGAGCTAGGGTTGACCTAACATAGTACTACACGTTGCAGACGGAGGGGATAAACATCCAAGGATGAATTCCCGGTGTTAGGCGGATTCCGGACAAATGAAAGAGAGGGGACGGTTCCATGTTCAGCATGCTAGGGGCATGTGACAGATGAACTGACCGCGTATTCGGATTCGTTGGATTTTTCTGAGCAACTTTCATACATGAAGTTTTTCGATCCGTGCTACGGTTTATTTTCTATGAATTTTCAAAGTTTATACAATTTTCTGAAATTATTTTAATTCAATAAAACTGAAAGGGGCTGGGTGCACCCGGTGTGGTGCACCCAGAGATGCACCAGTGGCCGACAGGTGGGGCCAGTCAACTGCTGACGCAGCAGTTGACTGGTCAACCTTTAACCGGTCGGCAGGTCCAGCCGGACCCGCATGTCAGTGACTCTGGGCCTAAGAACAGTATTTTTAACTAAAACTAACAGATTTATTTAGTGGCCTGGGGCCAGCTGTCAGTGGGGGTTAGCAGGGGGTTAATCACGTGGCTAATGACGCCACGTCAGTGACAAACCACCACGTGACAGAGTACACCGGCGATGGCGCTGTAGGAGGCGGCTGGGCGCGCTGCTTGGCCCCAAGGGTGGCCAGTGCTTGCGTGCGTCTAGAGGGGCGAACGGGAGGCCGCCGGTTGGCAGGCAGGTGGACGACGGCGTCGCCGTTCGAGGAGGCAGCGGCAGGCTTCGACGGTGCTGGTGCGGCGACGAGTGGTGAACGATGCGTGGGAGCTCATCAGCCATGGGCGACGCGGAGCATGGCCGGGCGCGGTTCAGCGGGCGCCGGGCGCGGCGGCGGCGGGACTACATGGGTGAGCGGGCGTGCGGGAAGAGGCGGGGTTGAGCACGAGGCGGGGCGGGGCTACGGCACTTGCAGAGGATGGCCGAGGCAGGGCCTGCGCGCGGCAGGGCGAGCGGGGCTGCGGGGAAGCAGATCAGCGGGGAGCCAGTCATGGGGCAGAGGGAACAGGCGCGGCCACGACGCAAGCGGAGGCAAGCAGCGGTGGCGCGGCAGGCCACGTCGAGCAGATGAGCACGCGAGCGTGCGTGCGTGGAGGCGCGGTTGGGCGCAGCCGGGCGGCGGACGTGGACGCGAGGACAGTGGGGTGTGCTCGTCCTACGACGATGGGATGGGAAGAAGAGGGGGAAAACGGAGAAGGGGGCCTCACCGGGCCCTGTAGGTGTGCAATAGCGAGTGCGAGGAGTCAGGAGGGGCCGGAGCTTGGGGCGGCGGTGGTCGACGACGCGACGGTGACCTGGACCAGTGCGGCGGCTTCGGGCGTCCACGACGGGCTCGAGCTCAAGGGGTTGGGGCGCAAGGGGGGAAGTGGGGGGTTAGGGTTCGCCGGGGAGGGGCGCCGGCCCTATTTGTAGACGGGGGAGTTCGCCGGCGGATGGCCGCGACGGCGTCGACCGGTGCCGTGGCAGGCATCGGGCATGCCCACGATCCCTTCGTGAACAGGGAGGGAGGGGGGTAGCGGGAGGGGAGTGGGCCAGCCTGCTGGTTAGGTGGGCCAAGTGGCCCAGGGTGAGGGGGGAAGACGTTTCACCTTTTTTAATAAAAAATCTGTTTCTATTGTCTTCCACCGTTTTGCATTTAATTGGGACACAAAATGATTTTTGTTTTGAACCAAACTTGGCACATAATTTTAACACAATACTTTGAGATGGCACAAAAAATTTGGGGGCAAAAGGAGTTGCCTAACCATTTTTAGAAATTGAAAAGGCCAATTTAATTGTTGCTGGACCACCAAATTAAATTCCAGGGGCCATTTGGGAATTCAAATGAGGTTGGTTTCAACATGACAATGATTAGGTTAATTTATAGAATAAGGTGAACATTTTAGTTTTGACATTTGAAAACTTTTAATTTTGACTTTGTTTTAGATTTGAACTTGGACCGGATTCGAACCAACACGAGTTTAACAACAGTAATCATGACGACGTGGCATCATTAGCAGGGAAATACTGTAGATTAATTATACGGGCGTCACAACCTCAGACCTTCGGGTCCATAGTTAGTAGCTAGATGGCTTCTTCTCTCTTTTTGGATCTCAATACAAAGTTCTGCCCCTCTTTCGTGGAGATCTATTCGATGTAATTTTCTTTTTGCGGTGTGTTTGTTGAGACCGATGAATTGTGGGTTTATGATCAAGTCTATCTATGAATAATATTTGAATCTTCTCTGAATTCTTTTATGTATGATTGGTTATCTTTGCAAGTCTCTTGGAATTATCCGTTTGGTTTGGCCAACTAGATTGGTAGTTCTTGCCATGGGAGAAGTGCTTAGCTTTGGGTTCGATATTGCGGTGTCCTTTCCCAGTGACAGAAGGGGCAGCAAGGCACGTATTGTATTGTTGCCATCGGGGATAACAAGATGGGGTTTATTTCATATTGCATGAATTTATCTCTCTACATCATGTGTTATCTTGCTTAAGGCGTTACTCTGTTTTTAACTTAATACTCTAGATGCATGCTGGATAGCGGTCGATGAGTGGAGTAATAGTAGTAGATGTAGAATCGTTTCGGTCTACTTGTCACGGACGTGATGCCTATATACATGATCATGCCTAGATATTCTCATAACTATGCTCAATTCTGTCAATTGCTCAACAGTAATTTGTTCACCCACCGTAGAATACTTATGCTCTTGAGAGAAGCCACTAGTGAAACCTATGGCCCCCGGGTCTATTCTCATCATATCAATCTCCATCACTTTAATCTTGCTTTGCTTTTTTACTTTTCCTTTTACTTTTCACTTTGCATCTTTATACCAAAAATACCAAAAATATTATATCTATCAGATCTCACTCTCGTAAGTGATCGTGAAGGGATTGACAACCCCTAATCGCGTTGGTTGCAAGTAGCTATCGTTTTGTGCAAGTACGAGGGACTTGAGCATGGCCTCCTACTGGATTGATACCTTGGTTCTCAAAAACTGAGGGAAATACTTACACTACTTTGCTGCATCATCCCTTCCTCTTCGGGGAAATCCAACGCAAGCTCAAGAGGTAGCAAGAAGAATTTCTGGCGCCGTTGCCGGGGAGTCTACACAAAAAGTCAACATACCAAGTACCCATCACAATCCCTATCTCTCGCATTACATTATTTGCCATTTGCCTCTCGTTTTCCTCTCCCCCACTTCACCCTTGCCGTTTTATTCGCCCTTTCTCTCTCTATCCTCCTTCTCCGTTTGCCTTTTTCTCGCTTGCCCTTGTTTGCTCGTGTGCTAGTTTATTTGCTTGTCGTCATGGCTAGTCCTCTTTCTGCTCCTTTGTCCCCCCGAGTTTGAAGTCCTTCACTTCAAGCAAAAGCAAGGAGAAAACTTAAAGGATGCTTGGTTTCGAGTAATGGAATCTTATCGTAAATGCACCCTAGAAGTAAATTTCAGAATTTTGCTTCGCAACTTTTATGTTGTGCTTAATATGTCTCATAGACAACTTTTGGATTGTGTTGCCAAAGGCAATTTTATTGAAATTGATCCCAGTATCGCGCATGAAATTATAGAAGGTATAGTAGGAACTTTACCTCAACAAAGGAGGCCCCATCATACCCAAGAGGAAGCGCAAGTTTTTGAGAAAATTTGCGAAGTAACTAAGATTTTACAAAAATCTCTTGAACCTCTTAAGAGCGTTAGCGGAAATCTTCACCACATGAATATGTTGATTACTCTTTGCAATAAGCGGTTGGATTCTTTAGATCTCAAGATCTCTAAATATGAAGGGAAATGTAAGGAACCTCCCGGATTCGAGCATAACATCACCAAAAGAATTAAGAATCAAGATGACAATACCTAGATCTATCTTCTCTTTTATGCCTAGCTAGGGGCGTTAAACGATAGCACTTGTTGGGAGGCAACCCAATTTTATTTTTATTCCTTGCTTTTTGCTCATGTTTAGTAATAAATAAATTATTTAGCCTCTGTTTTGGTTGTGTTTTTTGTGTTTAATTAGTGTTTGTGCTAAGTAGAACCGTTGGGAAGACTTGGGGAAAGTCTTGTTGAACTTTCTGTAAAAAACAGAAACTTTAGCACTCACGAGAACTGCTGTAATTTTTATTTGGAGAGTGGTATTTAGTCAATTCTTTTTGAAGACGATTAATAGATAAATTCCTCACGTCCAGCAATTTATTTTAGAATTTTTGGGGTTCCAGATATTGCGCTAGCTACAGATTACTACAGACTGTTCTGTTTTGACAGATTCTGTTTTTCGTGTGTTGTTTGCTTATTTTGATGAATCTATGGTTAGTAAAATAGTTTATAATCCATAGAGAAGTTGGAATACAGTAGGTTTAACACCAATATAAATAAATAATGAGTTCATTACAGTACCTTGAAGTGGTTTTTTTGTTTTCTTTCGCTAACGGAGCTCACGAGTTTTCTACTTTAAGTTTTGTGTTGTGAAGTTTTCAAGATTTCGGTGAATTCTTGTGATGGATTATGGAACAAGGAGTGGCAAGAGCCTACGCTTGGGGATTCCCATGGCATCCCCAAGATAATCCAAGGACACCAAAAAGTCAAAGCTTGGGGATGCCCCGGAAGGCATCCCCTCTTTCGTCCACTTCCATCGGTAATTTACTTGGAGCTATATTTTTATTCACCAACATGATATGTGTTTTGCTTGGAGCGTCTTGTATTATTTGTGTCTTTTGTTGTTAGTGTTCCACAATCATCCTTGCTGTACACACCTATTGAGAGAGCCATACATGAATTAGAATTTGATAGAATACTCTATGTGCTTCACTTATATCTTTTTGAGCTAAGTAGTTTTGCTCTATGTGCTTCACTTATATCTTTTTGAGCTATAATTTTTGCTCTATGTGCTTCACTTAGATTTTTTATAGCACGGTGGTGGATTTGTTTTAAATAAACTATTGATCTCTCATGCTTCACTTAAATTATTTTGAGAGTCTTAATAGCATGGTAATTCGCTTAATAATAACATGCTTGGTATTCAAGATTTTTGAAACTTTCTTTTGAGTGTGTTGAATACTAAGAAAAGTTGGATGCTTGATAATTGTTTTGAGATGTGGATGTAGTAATATCAAAGTCATGCTAGTAGAGTAATTGTGAATTTGAGAAGTGCTTGAGATAATGTTTGCAAGTCCCATAGCATGCACGTATGGTAAACGTTATGCAACAAATTTGAAACATGAGGTGTTATTTGATTGTCCTCCTCATGAGTGGCGGTCCGGGACGAGCGATGGTCTTTTCCTACCAATATATCCCCCTAGGAGCATGCGCGTAATACTTTGGTTTTTGATGGCTTGTAGATTTTTGCAATAGGTATATGAGTTCTTTATGACTAATGTTGAGTCCATGGATTATAAGCACTCTCACCCTTCCATCATTGCTAGCCTCTACGGTACCGTGCATTGCCCTTTCTCACATCGGGAGTTGGTGCAAACTTCGCCGGTGCATCAACCCCATGATATGATACGCTCTTTCACACATGAACCTCCTTATATCTTCCTCAAAACAGCCACCATACCTACCTATTATGGCATTTCCATAGCCATTCCGAGATATATTGCCATGCAACTTTCCACCATCTAGTTTATCATGACACATTCATCATTGTCATATTGCTTAGCATGATCATGTAGTCGACATAGTATTTGTGGCAAAGCCACCGTTCATAATGTTTTCATACTTGTCACTCTTGATTCATTGCATATCCCGGTACACCGCCGGAGGCATCCATATAGAGTCATACCTTGTTCTAGTATCGAGTTGTAATCATTGAGTTGTAAATAAATAGAAGTGTGATGATCATCATTCAATAGAGCATTGTCCCAAAAAAAAGAGAAAGGCCCAAAAAAAGAAACTAAATAAAAAGGGGCAATGCTACTATTCCTTTTTTCCACACTTGTGCTTCAAAGTAGCACCATGTTCTTCATATAGAGAGTCTCTTGAGTTATCACTTTCATATACTAGTGGGAATTTTCATTATAGAACTTGGATTGTATATTCCAACAATGGGCCTCCTCAAGTGCCCTAGGTCTTCGTGAGCAAGCAAGTTGGATGCACACCCACTTAGTTTCTTTTGTTGAGCTTTCATACATTTATAGCTCTAGTGCATCCGTTGCATGGCAATCCCTACTCCTTGCATTAACATCAATCGATGGGCATCTCCATAGCCCATTGATTAGCCTCGTTGATGTGAGACTTTCTCCTTCTTTGTTTTCTCCACATAACCCCCATCATTATTCTATTCCACCTATAGTGCTATATCCATGGCTCACGCTCATGTATTGTGTGAAAGTTTATGAGTTTGAAATTATTAAGGTATGAAACAATCGCTTGGCTTGTCATCGGGGTTGTGCATGATGAGAGCATTCTTGTGTAATGAAAATGGAGCATGACTAAACTATATGATTTTGTAGGGATGAACTTTCTTTGGCCATGTTACTTCAAGAAAACATAATTGCTTTGTTGGTTTGCTTGAAGTATTATTATTTTTATGTCAATATGAACTTTTGTCTTGAATCTTCCTAATCTGAATATTCATACCACAATTAAGAAGATTTACATTGAAATTATGCCAAGTAGCACTCCGCATCAAAAATTCTCTTTTTATAATTTACCTACTCAAGGACGAGCAGGAATTAAGTTTGGGGATGCGTGATACGTCTCCAATGTATCTATAATTTTTGATTGCTCCATGCTATATTATCTACTGTTTTGGACTATATTGGGCTTTATTTTCCACTTTTATATTATTTTTGGGACTAACCTATTAACCGGAGGCCCAGCCATAATTGTTGTTTTTTGCCTATTTTAGTGTTTCGAAGAAACGGAATATCAAACGGAGTCCAAACGGAATGAAACCTTCGGGAACGTGATTTTCTCACCGAACGTGATCCAGGAGACTTGGACCCTACGCCAAGGCATCAGAGAGGCGGTCACGAGGGTGGGGGACGCCCCCCCTAGGGCGTGCCCCCTGCCTCGTGGGCCCCTCGGAGCTCCACCGACGTACTTCTTCCTCCTATATATACCTACGTACCCCCAAATGATCAGAACAGGAGACAAAAACCTAATTCCACAGCCGCAACTTTCTGTATCCACGAGATCCCATCTTGGGGCCTGTTCCAGAGCTCCGCCGGAGAGGCCCATTATCACGGAGGGCTTCTACATCATCATAGCCCCTCCGATGAAGTGTGAGTAGTTTACCTCAGACCTTCAGGTCCATAGTTAGTAGCTAGATGGCTTCTTCTCTCTTTTTGGATCTCAATACAAAGTTCTCCCCCTCTCTCGTGGAGATCTATTCGATGTAATCTTCTTTTTGCGGTGTGCTTGTTGAGACCGATGAATTGTGGGTTTATGATCAAGTCTATCTATGAATAATATTTGAATCTTCTCTGAATTCTTTTATGTATGATTGGTTATCTTTGCAAGTCTCTTCGAATTATCCGTTTGGTTTGGCCAACTAGATTGGTAATTCTTGCCATGGGAGAAGTGCTTAGCTTTTTGTTCGATCTTGCGGTGTCCTTTCCCAGTGACAGAAGGGGCAGTAAGGCACGTATTGTATCGTTGCCATCGAGGATAACAAGATGGGGTTTATTTCATATTGCATGAATTTATCTCTCTACATCATGTCATCTTGCTTAAGGCGTTACTCTGTTTTTAACTTAATACTCTAGATGCATGATGGATAGCGGTCGATGAGTGGAGTAATAGTAGTAGATGCAGAATCGTTTCGGTCTACTTGTCACGGACGTGATGCCTATATACATGATCATGCCTAGATATTCTCATAACTATGCTCAATTCTGTCAATTGCTCAACAGTAATTTGTTCACCCACCGTAGAATACTTATGCTCTTGAGAGAAGCCACTAGTGAAACCTATGGCCCCCGGGTCTATTGTCATCATATCAATCTCCATCACTTTAATCTTGCTTTGCTTTTTTACTTTGCCTTTTACTTTTCACTTTGCATCTTTATACCAAAAATACCAAAAATATTATATCTATGAGATCTCACTCTCGTAAGTGACCATGAAAGGATTGACAACCCCTAATCGTGTTGGTTGCGAGTAGCTATCATTCATGTACGAGGGACTTGAGCGTGGCCTCCTACTGGATTGATACCTTGATTCTCAAAAACTGAAGGAAATACTTACGCTACTTTGCTGCATCATCCCTTCCTCTTCGGGGAAATCCAAGGCAAGCTAAAGAGGTAGCAGTGGGCCCTATGGTAACGTGCGCTGCTGAATGTGGACCGTTTGACTGGTCAATTGATCGTGTTATCAACAAATTACGGAGTTGTATGGTGAGCCAGTGACCGTATGATCACCCTAAAATGTATTCCTATTTTATTAACACAGTACAGACTCAAACTACCATTTCTTTCTTTCATATACGGGCTGACAGGTGGGCCCCACGGTTACGCGCCCCGATGGTGCAAAACTAGTTGTGCCGCGTGGAACGTTTGACTGGTCAATTGATTGTGTCATCAAAAAAATACGGAGTTGTACGGGTGAGCCAGTGACCGTATAATCATGATATGTATTTGTTTAACACGGTACAAACGCAAGGGCTCATATATACGCGCAAGCACTCACTGCTATAAGCGCACACACGCGAACCCTACCCCTATGAGCACCTTCGAGAGAGTGGGCCAGCATATATGATCTTGAGATTTTACGAAGTCACCATAGGTGCCTCGTAGTCGAGTGGAACATCTCCTCCCACTGAACGTACGTCGCCAGAAAATACTAAAATTAACACAAGATAAATGCGAGCACCGGGACTTTAACCTTCGCGGGCTCGAGAAACCACTGTCCTCTAACCATCCAACCACATGTTGGTTAGCACGACAAAATGTATGTGGTGACCGTGATGAGCTTATTCTGAAGTCCGGTGACCATATCGTGCTTTCGCTTCAAATACAATGACCGTAAGTGTCGTCAACAAAATACGGAGCACGCATCAAATGCAAAGTCCATCAGTGTCATCAACAAAATATGGAGACGTATCGTGAGCTAGATACCGTTGTACTATTGTATATGCTTATTTTCTTAGTGGCCGACTGCGTGTGTGGTGTGGTGGGCACATCATTTCTAGTTGTGGTGGGTCAACATGAAGACTCATGGGTCGGTTCCATCCTGCGCCACATATAGGTTGGACCGAGACGTGTTATACGAAGACCCATGTGGAGGACTCGGTGTACAACACGAAGCTACGAGAGTCGCGGAGGACTCTATCCCCACTGGTGATAAGCCGACTATATATGATTTGTAACCCTAGGCCCTTAGTATGTTATACAAGCTTGGGGGCTAGTTCGTCGATAGTATACACACACGCACAATGCCTGGTATTCACGTGTACTTTGTACACACCCCTATCACTAATATACAGTACCAGGAGTAGGCTCTTTCTTCAACTGCAATTGAATTCTAGCATGTGCATGTGTTTATTTCATATTATCGATCCATAGAGTGAGAGCGGTTTGAAATACAGGCAATGGATGCTTTTGCAATTCATATATAAAAATTAATTAGTGCACTCCATGTTATTAGTGTGAAGCACTTTATACATTTGTCACTTGCATGGATACATTCCAAATTGCTAGCTACGAAATAGAATACATGTCAAATTCAACATAAAGGGGGTTTCGAATATTCGAATTCATAGGAAGTGCATTCATCTATTTGAACCCGAGATAATGGCATTTGTAAATCAGATGTAAAAGGGGGCATCAATCTTTGTTGAGAGTTTGAACATGCTATATATATATTCATACGCATATCTAACTTTTTTTGCATCCAAGGAGATTATATCTGGAACCATGCATGAACTGAGGTAAGTTGCATATTTTTTAATATATACTCGTGTACAATGTATACTCAAATGTACCCCCTCCATTCCAAAATAATCGTAGCTTTAGGATTTTCAAGAGTAAAGTTTTGTGAAGTTTGACAAATCCTGAAAGTTCAATTCAAGAGAACCGAAAACGTTAATGCTTCTGCTCCCAAATATTGAACGAAGCACCAAATAGGCCTCTGGTCACCCGAAACCGCGCGAGACTAATGTTTTGGTGGTAGGAAATTACTGTCCTGACTCTAGCCCGTGTAGCCTATCGGCCCGATGTCCAAAGGTGTAAACTGGGGTAGGTTTGTAACTTCACCAAGACGCCAGAGAAGCATTCATACGCCATGGGCGCCTACCCATGCGCTCGGCCGAAATCTATCCCGCCCACATTTGGGACACCTGACATGACTGTCCTACCCCCAACCCGCAATATGTCCGAAATTTTAGATGGGGGGAAAGTTTGTAACTTTCCCCAAATTTCAAACAAGCGCGTCTCAAAACGAAACATTGTTCCCCCTTAGTTACCCGCCTCCCTCCGTTTCCCCATTCATACCCCGTGGGCGCGAAAACGCCCTCTCCACCAGCCGCGAAACCCCAGCCTCCTCCGTCCTCCACCCCATAGCGGCCAATCCACCGCCGCCCTCCTCCATCACGCCGGAGCCGGTACCTCGACGTCGTCGTCCAACGCAACCGCAATCGCAACGCCCTCAAGGACTTAGCAGATGAAGCCGAGGCAGAGCTGCATCCACGACGCCGACGCCGACGTGCGCCGTACCAGAACCACTCCGACCACGCCGTCCTGCGCCTCACTGCTGCGGCTCCACTGTCGCAACCGTCCACCGCACCGGAGCTGTTCCCGCTACGCCGTCGTTCGCCGCCTCGGATCTGCTTCCCCGCCGCCGACAGACGGCCACCGCACCACACTCAACAACTTGGCCATGGGTTCGTCCAAGGCTGCACCGTCCTCCACAACTTCTGGTTTCCGGCGAACAACAAGAAGATCGTCGGAAAAACAGAAGGAGGACACAACACTGCCAGCAGAAAGAGGTACTCCTCTTCCCTTATTCGTGCAAATCTTACGTCTCCGCTGACACCGTATTCATCCCACGAAAGAAACTAGTTGAGTGCTTCTTACTGCATCTTCTTCGTGATACTAAATGCACAAGGTTTCCTCCCTTTTACTATTTCACCTTTGCTAGAGGTCAGTAGCCCGCCTGGATTTCAATTCAGGGTCAATCGAACTGCAATTAAAAGAAGAAGCACCCGCTTAGGCGCATGGAGCACCTAGTCCGCCTGTTCCCCGGGGAAGCGGTGCATCGGTGTCTATCATAGGGGTGTGGGGTGCAGGAGCTGCTTGCGCCCGATCTGGAGGTCGGTGGGGCTTGAATGGATGGACGGGGGGCGGTGCCAAGCACGGCGGTGCGGTGAGGTCGAGGGGAGGGCGCAGGCAGGGGAGGAATACTGGGTCGATGGTCACTGGCGTTTCGAGGAAGATCGTCAACACTGACTCGCTGGAGGTAGATGAAGGCGATCTACCCGTTCTTTGTACATCAGACGGTGCAGAAAAAAATGGACTGACCTATTTGCTTTCAGTCGACTGTTATTTTCATATAATCCTGTAGTAATTTAGTGTGCCACGCATGTTGTAGAGCTATCATATGTCTCCCGTGATTTATTTTCTCACCGACCTGCTATCTGCTACCTTTACACTATACTAGTTGTGCACACACTTCACCCATACTCACACTATTTTTTATGCATGGGTATTTCAAACTCTGACGCATTGTTGATGAATGCAGAAAAGAAAAGACAGAAGTCACTCCAGTGTAATTCGAAGATAAACACTAAGCGTTCCAGCACTCTAACGGGTGCAGTGTCAGCAGTTGGAGACAGTAAACGTAGCTCTGCAGTTGATGATCTCAATTGCCACACACAACCATCCCAGGTGCTTGCTTTAACTTCGCGTTGTCAAATGTGGTTGCATGTTTCATATGGTGTCTAGCTTGTATTGCTTCCAATTTGGTTAAATTGCATTTGCTTACTTTACACATTATACCTTTGATAATGACATGCCTTCCTGTTTTTGATACGTACTACATATGTCTATTAACCATGTTCGTACATCAAATTAATGCTCTTTTGTATCCCTCGTCAATCACTTATGATGAGACAGTCACCCAGGTGGGTTTCTGTGAGACGTCATACTCGTTTAAAGAGTGCAGTGTCATCCTCCCAACATGATTCTCAAGAAACAGCAAGGCTAAATGAAGATAGTCAACGCAGCTCTCTAGTTGATCACCGCAATTCCCCCACACCACCATCGCAGGTGCTTGCTCTTACTTGGCAGTGTGATATGTAGTGTTCATCTTACATGAAAGTAGTGTTCGTCAGTATCATGTATCAATGAGTTCTGAAGAGCAAATTGTATTCCTTTTTCTTGTGGGTTTGACTTGACAAGGCAAAATCAAGAAAGAGGAAGGAAAATAGTGAGGAAGGCGATGATGGTGGTCCTCTACAGCAACGTAAACGGAGCATCTGTACCGATTCTCCTTGTACTGATAGTGCATTACAAGGTCCAAGTCTCCACTCCCCTACTCCACCATCCAAGGTGCTTGCTCTAACTTGGCAGTGTGATATCTGGTTGCATGTTGCATATGGTGTCTAGCTCGTATTGCTCCTAATTAGTGTAAACTGCATCTGCTTAGCTTACACATGATACATGTGAATATGACACGCTTTCCTGTTTTTGGTACATACTATATCTTATGATAAGGCACCTTTAAGTCGCCGCTGTGATATTGGTTGTGTCTTGCATATGATTTCTAGCATGTACTGCTTCTAATTTGTTGAAACGCCATACAGTTTGAACTTGGCCGAGTGATATTGGTTGCATCTTTCATATGGTGTCTAGCTTGCAGTGCTTCTAATTTGTTGAAATGCCTTCTGCTTAGTTACCACATCATAGGTGTGAATATGTCACACCATCCTATTTTTCATACATATTCCATCCTCGCATCATGTGTTTGCCTTTCATCCGAGTAGTGTTCGTCAGTATCATGCATGATTGAGTTCTAAAGAGCGAATTTTATTCCTTTTTCTTATCGGTTTGACTTCACAATGCAAAATCATTACAACTGAAGGAAATTAGTCCAGCAGTGGATGATGGTGGTCCTTCGGAGCAACTCAAACAGGGGGTCTCTACAGATTCTACTCCGCCATCCTCCCAACAAGATTCGCAAGACAACACAAGGCTGGACAGTCAACGTAGCTGTGTAGATGATGAGCACATCTCCCCTACTCCACCATCACAGGTGCTTGCTCTAACTTGACACTATTATATGTGGTTGCATGTTGTGTATGATGTCTAGCTTGTATTGCTTCTAACTTGAATTGCATCTGCTTACTTTACACATAATGCCTGTGAATATGACACGTATTCCTGTTTCTAGAACATACGTGTACATGATGAGCACATCTCCCCTACTCCACCATCACAGGTGCTTGCTCTTACTTGGAACTGTTATACGTGGTTGCATTTTCCGTATGATGTCTAGTTTGTATTGCTTCTGATTATGTTGAATTGCATCTGCGTAGCATACAACTTATACCTGCAACGATCACTTACCCATAAGACACATTTAACTTGGGACTGTGATGTAGGTTGCATCTTGCATTGTCTTCTAGCTTGTATTGCTTCTAATTTCTTGACATGGCACTTACGACGAGACACTTTTTACATGATAGAGTGATATTGGTTGCATGTTCATATGGTGCCTAGCTTTCATTTCTTCTAATTTTGTTGAAATGCCTTCCGCTTATTGTTTTTTCATACATATTCCATCCTCCTATCGTACGTGTGAATATGAAACACTGTCTTTTTTTGTATATATTCCATCCTCCTATCCTGCGCTTGCCTTACATCAAAGTAGTGTTCGTCTGTATCATGCATCAACCAGTTATGCAGAGCTAATTTTATTCATCTTCTTATGGTTTTGACTTCATAAGGCAATATCAAAAAATAGGAAGGAAAAGAGTAAGTTAGGGGATGTTGGTGGTCCTCCGCACCGACGCAAACAGAGACTCTCTAGATTTGCCACTGCTACTGCTAATGAAGTTGAAGTCCCAAGTCTACATGATGAGTTCATCTCCCATACTCCACCATCGCAGGTGCTTGCTCTAAGTTGACAGTGTGATAATTGGTTTCATGTTGCATATGTTGTCTAGCCTGTATTTCTTCTATTTTGATTAAATTGCACCTGCTGAGTTTATATGTTATACATGTGCATATGACATGGCTTTCTGTGTCTAGAATACACTGCATCTATCTATCATACCATGTTCTTACATCAAAGTACTGCTGTTGTGTATCCCGCATCAGTCACTCATGATTGGACGCTTTTAACATGGCAGTTTGATAGTGGTGGCATCTTGCATTGATTTCTATGTTGTACTGCTTCTAATTTTTCAAATTGCCACTTATGAAAAGACACTTTTAACTTGGCAGAGTAATATTGGTTGCATCTTTCATATGGTGTCTATCTTGCATTACTTCTATTTTCTTGAAAATCCTTCTGCTTATTTTGCACATCGTAGCTGTGAATATGTCATGCCGTCCTGTTTTTCTTACATATTCCATCCTCATACGGTTGTCTTACATCAAAGTATTGCTTGTCTGTATCATGCATCAATGAGTTCTGAAGAGTGATTTTATTCTTTTGTGTTGTGGGTACAGCTTGACATGGTAAAGTCAAAAAAGAGCAAGGAAAATAATATAGTAGGGAGTGTTGTTACTCGTCGGGTGAAACGGAAAAGGTTCTGCCATCGAGATTCTGCTGGTACTTATAGTGCAGTAGAAGGTCCAAGTCCACTGGCTAAATCTACAAACACAGTATCACCTGCTCCACCAGCTGCAGCATCCGCTTCAACTGTACCAGCATCTCAACCAGTTACTCATTCGTTTGCTCCGGAACTGGCCAGTTCCCAAGCTGCCTTCACACCTAACACTACTTCCGAAGCACTGCTGACACAATAGGACTTGACAAGATCAGATGAACCTCATGAGCATCAACACCAGGACGGTACCTGACCGAGTCAAGTTGCAGTTGCATGCTCCTTTATATGTATTCTCACAGTTTGTTGTACACTAACACTTTCCATATTCGTTGTTGAACTAGCACCATGGCGCAAGCGGAAACAGACATCAGGGATAATGCTTGACAGATTGGCAAAATCTAAAGGTGGAAGAATGGAGATCCATTTTGAGGCAGGTTTAAAAAGGCCACGTGATGCTACGGAGTCAGCCAAGTTAGTATCAGAGGCAGCCGTTGTCGTTAGGTGTCATGCACATATCCTCCCAACGTGGATCCAGTACAGGAATGAGAAAGACAATACCCAGTTTAACACCTTCCTTGACCATTTATCCGCAAGTAATGTTATTCATCGCAATTAGTAATATTGTATTGCTCTGTCCCATACTTTCTAGCTTCCTCCTAATAAGACTCACATTCTTTTTTCAACAGATGAGGTTCAAGTTGGATCCGAAAGATGATGCAACCAGACAAGCATGCACTCATGTTTTTCAGTCTGCTCTGCGACAGTATCGGTACCACCTTAGAAAATCTCACTTTGAAGGCAAGGCTAACAATGAAATCGCCCAAACATCTCTAGTGGAATATATTACAGATGAAGACTGGACAGCCCTCGTTAAACACTGGTCTGATCCAAAGTATCAGGTAGGCTATATGTATTTGATCAGACCACATATTGAACTTATATTTATGTATGTGCCTTACAAGTGTATCTTCTTCTAGGATAACTGTTTGAAGAACAAAACCAACCGTTCTAAAGTGAAATTCCAACAGACCCCAGGATCTCGTAGCTATATTGCACACTGTGAGGCTCTTGTAAATAGCTGCTACTTCCTTCTTTTTTGTGCCATATTATCGTATCTATATTGACTTGTTCCAAATACAGAGGAAATCTCGTGCGGACCAAAACGAACCTGAACCGAATGTAGTGCAAATCTTCAAGGATTGACACACCAGCAAGATGAAGGGCATGAGCACACCAGTTCAAGCCGCTGTTGTAAGTCCTTACTCCTCCTGCCTTGAACTGATTGGTACTGTGATGTGTTCATTTAACTACTTGGTTTGCAGCCAATGTTAGTTACTCAGTTCACTTTTATTCACTGTTGTCTTAACGTATCATTTCACCTTACATGGTTTAAAAGAGATGAAGGATATTCTTTTGGTCTTGATCTGTAATCTAGTTGTTATGTTCACGTGCGCACACAATGATAAAATAGCCTGTTTGTTTTATATCTGTTTGCCCATGATATGAATGATGGCATACTATGTTCATCCTACTTTAAACCATGTCTCCTTATCCTTAGATGTCAACGAATGTGAGGAAATAGACAATACAGTAGGCATGCTACATGAACATATGTTCGAAAGTGATTTTATTATGTAGTTGGCACTACAATACATGCTAAGTATTACAGTAGTTCACCAAAATAAGTTATGTATAAATGTTTAACCTACTTTGTTTGTTTTTATCTCATTAGTAACTTATCTAGTACACTAATCTACAAGTTCAAAGTTTTAGGAAGCTATGGAACAAATGATTGAACAGCCCCAACCACCTGAAGGTGACGAGGCTACTACAGGCACAATGTCACCTCTTGCTGCAGTGCGTCAGTATCTCTCCACTAACAGTGCAAAAAGCACCTTCCTGAGTAATTCTGGGTTGGTTGTCAAGGTAACCTCGTCCAAATCACCTACTGAACAAAATCTTCTTGCTAGACAGAGTGATATATCTGTGCTCCAGACACAAGTCCAATCCCTAATGGACGTTGTTTCGGAAACAAGAATAGTGGTTGAGAAATGTCGTCAAGATATGAATGGTTTTGAAACTAGACTATCAGACATTCGCTTCGTTGTTCAAGAGCAATGGCGGAAAAAAGGTGGAGATCGTGCTGCTCCATCAGATTCTACAGCCTGAAACATTAGCACTCAGGTCAAATGATCTGTGCTTCTATACATCTGATGGTGCTTTTATCTGGAAGGACTGTAAACTTTATGCCAACGGGCCTTCTGTTGTATGGTTGGAATTTATTTTGTTGTGATACAACATTTATGATGCTGCCTCAGGCTGCAGTAATTACGACGCTATTTTTGTATAGTGTAGGTTTATCTTAGTAATGTATTCAGCCGAAAGCTTCATAGGAGCCCAACATGCTAACATTCGTCGGGCCCATTCCAATTGGGCTAAAAACATTACGGGCCGAAATTGGCATGTAGCCCATCAAAAATATCTGGGCCTAAATCAGCATACGCTTTCATATTTTTCTGGTAGGCCTGTGCCCATAGTGGGCCTTTAACAGGCCTAAACATAATTTGGGCCATCAGTAAAAATAGGCCGTTTACAGGTGTAAATATCTCGAGCCCATAAAATACATGGGCCTTTAATAGACCGAAAGTGATATTGGGCCCTGGTTGTGCCAAATAACCCACTGGACTTTAACAGGCCGAAATTCGGACGGGCCGTAAATATGCCGACCTAATACACGGGCCTTTAACAAGCCGGAACTTCGGTCGGGCTAGATTATCGTCATTTTTATATGGGCCGTTAATGGGCCTAATATGACGTTGGGCCACATATGGCCCATGGTTTACGTCCGGCGTTAACAGGCCGAAAATGACAACATGCCGAAAGTGGCCCAAAGCTATAGTGGGCCTCTAACAGGCCGAATGTTAGACATGGACGAATATGACCCAAATCATTCACGGTCGTTTATGGGACAAAAGTTTTGATGGCTTGTAAATGGGCCCAAATGAAGCCGGACCTTTAACAGGCCGGAAATACACCGGGCCGTAATTCGGCCCAATTACTTAGTGGACTGTTAACGGGCCAGAAGTGACCATGGGGGGCGTTGATGACAAGTTTAGGACAGGCCGTTGACGGGCCGATTTGACAGAGAATGTTGGGCCTTTAGCTGGGCCGGCCCATTATGGTCGGCAGAATCTTGTGGGCCTTTAGCTGGGCCGGCCCATTGTGGTCTGCAAAATCTTGTGGGCCTTTAGCTGGGCCGGCCCATTATGGTCTGCAAAATCGTGTGGGCCTTTAGCTGGGTCAACCCATTATGGTCCTCTAAATTTTGTGGGCCTTTAGCTGGGCCGGCCCATTATGGTCCGCTAAATCTTATGGGCCTTCGGTTGGGCCGACCCATTTAATCTTTGTGAGCCACTTTTGGGCCGGTCCACGTGTCAACATGTCATAGGCCCATCTCGACCGTTGGATGAGTGACACCTGTGCCAACGCGGAGCTGACGCGTGGGTCCGTCAGCCAATGAGAATTTTACACGTGGAAAATCGGCATTGGTCGTGGCTGTTAACGGGTTATCGGATCCAAAATCCGACCTGATAGCTTAATGGCGTTCCGTTACGGTGGATGCCACGTGTCGGTCACCCTTGACGAAAGCACTTCTGTGACGCGCGATTTATCGTCATGGAAGTGGACACTTCCGTGATGATAATTTTGGTAATGTCATGGACACTTCTACGACAGCACAGGTATGACTATCTTGATTCTATCATAATTTGTCATGAATTTACATGCATGACAAAAAAAACGACCTACTGTGACAAACATGTATCATCACGGAAGTGTATTCTTTTGTAGTGGATGCCCCGACATGCTCTGACTCCACAATCACCGGTTTCACGGGCTACACCTCTGAGTAGTCCACCTAGATAGTTTGGCGTTGATTTAGTGATGTAGTCATGTAGATGCTGATGTGGACTTCTTAGATTTCCACTTGCGATGCTTTTGATTGTAGTATGAGTGATGAACGCTTACATGGATTATATATGATGTGCTATTTTTAACCTTGCATTATTTCTCTACCTTTTTTCTCTATCTTTGTAGATGAAGTGGTATGCAGTGTACAGAGGTAGATGTCCAGAAGTCTATGATTCATGGCCTGAATGCAATGAACAAGTTATTTACTATGAAGGAAGCTCCCACGACTCGTTCAATCGCAGAGAGAAGGCAGAGTATCATTAGAATCAGTATGTGCTTATGTAGAAGAGAAAAACTAAAGTAGTGGGTTCAGTGGATGGGTTGACTGGATGTGCTAGCCAGAAATGGCTTATCGGGTTTAGTGGATGGAAGAACTTGATAATTCTTCTTCGTTTTATGATAATTGTGGTGTTGCTTTTATCTTGTGGTCGCATGTAGAAATGCATTGACCACTTTATTGTTTAGTAAGTAGGCATTTGTACTAAAGAGCTACCAGCTTATGATCTCAAAAGAAGTTCGTGTGAACTATTTTATGTAATGGTTATGTGAGTTTGTTGTTAGACACCAAGACTTGAAATGCTCGTTTGTGTATTGTATATAAATTTTTGCGGCAGGGATCAGGAGGAAAGCACTAAAAAGTTATCTGGGAACGGATCTTTGCCGAGAGCAGCTCTCGGCAAAGTGGAACACTGGCAGTTGGCTGTGGCGGCTTTGCCGAGAGCGACTCTCGGCAAAGTGGCATGCGCCAGCTGTTGGTTGTGGCATCTTTGCCGAGAGCCACTCTTGGCAAACAGCTGATGGAACCAGCCGACGTGAAAGTCTTTGCCGAATGCCCATACCCTGGCTCACGACAAATTCATGTTTGCCAGAGAGGTGTACGCCGGATGGCTTTTGCCGAGTGTAGCACTCAGCAAAGCTTTGCCGGCGGTTATAGGCCCTTTGCCAAGTGTCCATGGCACTCGGCGTATAACTAGATTCCAGTAGTGCTAGTAGAGGATCAACCATTAGTCCCGGTTCACCAACCAAGACTAATAACTAGAGATTAAAGGACCCCAACCTTTACTCCCGGTTGGCCACGACCTGGGACTAAAGCCGTTCCATGTGTCCGGCAGCGAGCGCCGGGGGCCCGGGACCTTTAGTCCCAATTAGTGACACCAACCCGGACTAGAGGTTTAGGGTTTATGGTTTAGTTTTCCTTTTCATTTTATGTTTTCCATTTAATTTTTTTTCATTTTAAACATATTTTACGCTACTGCAATCATCAAGTGCCAATGCAGAGCACGAGTAGAGCGGCACACATGAAGGATGACAACACAGTGCATGCAAGTGCCATGAAGATGACTTCCATTTACAGTTGTCGCACTTTCTTTATCCAAGCGGCTGGACGGGACGGGAGAACCCCTCGACTGACATAACATCTTCACTGCTACTACATACTGTACACGTTATATATATATAATAGAATTTCTCGTATGACCAATCATTTATTATAGAATTTCTCGTAAAAACCATGCATACACAGACAGACGCCACCCATACACACACACACACACACACACACACACACACACACATATATATGTATATATATATAGTGTTACTATTCATCACCCAGGATGCAGAATAAATTATTATTCACCCGAGGTAATCTTACGATTATTTCGTAATTAAATTACGTTTGCAATTTAAATAGTTACATCCCTATAGATTCATTATGTAAAATTTGGCATAAGAAAATAAAAATATAGGTCATAAGACAAGAAAATTTGCACTTTATGTGTATTTTACACTATGTTTTTACGTTTGTAATTTTACATAACATAAAATATTTTTTACAATGATTATATATTTTCTTACGATCTCTTTTTACGTCGGAAATAAAATAAAACTTACGGAACGTAAAAATACGGGGCATTGATAGTAAAATAGAGGGGGATGAAGAATAACTCTTCCTCACCCAGGGTGATGAATAGCGTGACCCTATATATATATATATATATATATATATATATATATATATATATATATATATATATGACAAATTTTATCTACAAGCAATGATAGTTACCACCTAGTTCTTTGACCTCCACGTGTCCTCAAACGTAGCCGCAATCTAGCAAAGCGCTTGGCTATCGATTGTGGGCAGAACCCACTAACCCGTGAGCTTCCCTAATTAAAAGGTGGTGATAATATATTTTTTAGATAAAGCAATCCCTGATTTTTAGCTGGGAAGGTGTAACTAGCCAACTAATCATGGGTGGATCTGCAGCAAAGGAGGACTTGGAGTTTCGTGTGAGGCGATAACACCTCCGGTCATTTTTGTTCTCTTAATTAAATAATAATCGGGCAAGTGCACGTGAACTTCACACTGTGATTTTTCAAGTTGGATTGAAAACACTCTTCTACCTGGAGTAGGTTATTTTTTAATTACAAAAATAGTATGGAGTATGTGCGTAGTGAATGGATAGACAACGTACATTGTGGTACCTTTTCAGTACATACAAATGTATGTAGTATGTGCGCGCGGGCGGGTTAAATATATCATTTAAATACATGTGGCCTCCTAGGTGCTTGAATTTACGCATACACTTCCATGTAATATGTACAAAATTCACGCGCGAGGGTAGTAGTATGGTTGTGTATTAGCACTCTTAAGTACTCCTCGGCTAAAGAAAACCTTTGTCCATTTTTTTATGAATAAACAATGTCCATTTCGACACTTAACAAGACAAGAATGACTTATTTTTGCATAAAAAGGATTTTCTGGTAGTATGGAGTACATGTATATTCTTAGCTAGGAGTACGTACTTCAAAAATGAATGTGCAAATGTGCACACTTCTAATCAGAGTATGAAGTATATAATATACTATTATTTCAATGTAAGAATGGAGTATATAATATACTACTATTCTATAGGAATATGTACTTTGTAGAATGGAGTATATAGTATACTACTATTTTATAGGAATATGTACTTTGTAGAGTATGTAGTACTGGGTATGGAGTATGGAGTATCTTTAAAAAGGAGTATAAAGTATGGAGTATGTCCAAATAAGGAGTATATTTTCCAAAATAAACAGTATCTTCCTACAAAAAATAGATATACTAAGAGGGGTATCTCAAGAAAAAGAAGTAAGTACATCTTGATACTGATCAAATATACTAGAGTATGCATGTGTTTGTTCTATTATGTATTCTGTTTTCACGTACAAGTACATTAGTACAAGATTGCAAAAATGAAGAATCTGCCAAGATAGTACATCTTCAAGCAACCGTGACTACTAACTAGAACGTCACTGGGCTAGAAGAGACAATATGGGAACAAAACTTTAACACATAGATTTCTTGGACTTTGTGATGATGCTTTCTCATGCATATACGTATACTGATCCGTAACTAGAGAATTGGATTGGGATTCAGGTAGTGCTAGATGTGATGATAGCTGGGGTGGACACGTTCAAGATCATAGGGTCCATGTAGCAGGCAGTGGTGAGCTCTTCAACGGCGGTAGCGGCGGCCGTGGTGGAGAGTGCATGTTGACGGCGGCTGGTCGAGCATGCGGTATGTTTAGTACTAGTTACATACATCATCGTAGGAAGCCACCAATCACATAGGAGCGGCCGGCCGGCGGTGGCGACGGCTCCACGGTGGTGACGCCATGGCACCGGCATACAGTCCGAGAAGAAACTAATGTGCGACGATGGTCTCTTCCTGTGACTGCGCACTTGGTCGGCTTGCGGCCGCCTTGCTCGTTGTTCCTTATCATTGTTGGCGCCGCCTCCTCGCAGCGCCGCTTTTCTTCTACCTCGAGCTGCCTCGCACAACTCTTCTGAGGTTTCTCTCTTCATCTTCTCTCACGAACACATGAGAACACACACATACACACGCATGAACCAAGGGAGACCAGAAGAGCTTTGCCGTGAGGCCCTTCCCTTGGTGTACACACCACTACATTTTTAGCTACAGCCCTCACGGCCTCTCATTTCATTCAATCAATGCAATACTTATATACAGCAGCTAGCACGGCCAGGAGCCAACTCCATGATCTGTTTCCTATGCTCACGTTTAGGACGTGTCCAACTACTCCACTATTGCAGCTGCATGCAACCTCCATCTGCTACATACACGTACTAATTAACTTGACCAAATCACTCGACCATACCTCAACTAACCATGCACTAACTAACTCCCAGTACATGCATGCACCACCGCAGCTTCACGCCACAACGGCATCTCACCAAGTTGCCGCATCACACGGCCCTCAGCATCTCCTATGCAGATACATGACCATGATAAGATTAAAACTAACAATCATCACATCTGGATCTTCGTAATCACGCTGCAACACTCATGCAAGAACTGCACCAGGTCGATGCGTGCAAAGGCAATCCATCATAGGTGCATGCCCATGCTGTCGATCAACGATGAATTCATATTAGATAAGAAACAAATCAGGAAGAGAATAGAAGATTTTGTTTGCCAGATGAATACCTTGAGACATGCATCCATGCTCGTAATCCTCATCGGCTGCAATTGCCGGCGAATCAGCGACTGCCGTAGTAAAATTTAGTTCCGCCAATATCGGATCCATTGATCTCCTAATGGTGAGATGCCACGAAACGTCCTGCATGCCTGCTGTTGTGAGGTGATTAAATAATATCCATGCATGATAGTCGGAACTGTACGGGTGTTCTTTTTCTTATCGGGCGAAGTGAAAAAAAAGAGCCTATTTTTAAAACTAACCCGTTAATCAATAGCCACACCAGGGATGAGATCGGACGGCGCTGAGAATAGAGGTAACTACCACTAGATGGTAGTATCTATTTTCCCTATATATATATATATATATATATATATATATATATAGGGACAATTGCATTTTTACCCCTAGTTGGAACCTACCCATGGGTTTTGCCCTTACTTTTCGACTCTGCTCAATTTTGCCCTTAGATTTGCCCTCGAGGTCACCCGAATGCCCTTTGACCGTTTGACCAATACTTAGAAAATTCATAACAAATTGATATGAACTCGGAAAAATGCAAATAAGATATCAAAATGTTCGGACAAACATTGGCTTTACATGCATATCATTTGCATTAATGAAAAAAGTATTGTTTAAATTACCCGTGGTTATTAATGTTATTAACATTATTAAAAATAAAAAGGGTATAAAAATAATTTTTCCAAGAATAAAAATTACATGCAAATGTAGGTGATGTTTTCTGAACATCCTAATATCCTTTTTGAATTTTTCTGAGTTAATATCAACTTTTTATGAATGTTCAAACGACTTTGACCTTTATTTTGAAACTTCATAACAAGTTGATATGAACTCAGAAAATACAAATAAGATATGAGGATGTTTAGAAAAACGTCACCTACATTTGCATGTATTCCTGAAAAAGGTATTATTTATACCTTTTTATTTCTAATAATGTTAAAAACATTAATAAACTTAGGTAGTTTAAAATGGTACATTTTTTCTGAATGCAAATGACATACACATAAAGGTACTGTTTATGCGAACATTTTGATATCTTATTTGCATTTTTTTGAGTTTATATCAATTTGTTATGAATTTTCAAAGTATTGATCAAACGGTCAAAGGGCATTCGGGCGACTTCGGAGGGAAATCTAAGGGCAAAACTGAGCAGAGTCGAAAAGTAAGGGCAAAACCCGTGGGTACGTTCCAACTAGGGGAAAAAATGCATTTGTCCCATATATATATATATACAATTTCTCCTACAATTTGCAGATCATTACATGCAGGCATTAGGTGAAATTGTATTCTCCGTCGGGAGCTATGACCTGGTGAAGCAAAAATCCCGCCATTTCCTCTTGAAGTGCTCGTATGCGGTCTGTTGGTAGGAGCTGATCCCGCATCTCTTGCATCTTTAAAGAAGGAGGTCAATATGAATATATTAGTTGTGTGTATATATATTTTATCATGATAAAAACAATTGTGAATTGTGTTTACGTACCCAAAGATTTCTTGCATCTCTGCTCCTTTCGGTCATAAAGCGAATGTTCTCGCTGTTGGGGAACATAGTAATTTCAAAAAAATTCCTATGCACACGCAAGATCATGGTGATGCATAGCAACGAGAGGGGAGAGTGTTGTCTACGTACCCTCGTAGACCGGAAGCGTTAGCACAACGCGGTTGATGTAGTCGTACGTCTTCATGGTCCGACCGATCAAGCACCGAAACTACGGCACCTCCGAGTTCTAGCACACGTTCAGCTCGATGACGATCCCCGGACTCCGATCCAGCAGAATGTCGGGGAAGAGTTCCGTCAGCACGACGACGTGGTGACGATCTTGATGTTCTACCGTCGCAGGGCTTCGCCTAAGCACCGCTACAATATTATCAAGGATTATGGTGGAGGAGGGCACCGCACACGGCTAATAGATCTCAAGGATCAATTGTTGTGTCTAGAGGTGCCCCCCTGCCCCCATATATAAAGGAGCAAGGGGGAGGGCGGCCGGCCAGGAGGAGGCGCGCCAGGGAGGTGTCCTACTCCTACCGGGAGTAGGACTCCCTCCTTTCCTTGTCCAACTAGGAGAGGGGGAAGGAACGGAGAGAGGAGAGAAAGGAAGGGGGGGGGGCGCCGCCCCTTCCTCCTTGTCCAATTCGGACTAGAGGGGGAGGGGGCGTGCAGCCTGCCCTGGCCGCCCCTCCTCTGCTCCACTTTGGGCCCATGAGGCCCATTAATCCCCGGGGGGTTCCGGTAACCCCCGGTACTCCGTTTTATATCCGATAACTCCCGGAACCATTCCTGTGTCCGAATATAGTCGTCCAATATATCAATATTTATGTCTCGACTATTTTGAGACTCCTCGTTATGTCCGTGATCACATTCGGAACTCCGAACAACCTTCGGTACATCAAAATATATAAACTCATAATGAAACTGTCATCGTAACGCTAAGCGTGCGGACCCTACGGGTTCGAGGACAATGTAGACATGACCGAGACACGTCTTCGGTCAATAACGAATAGCGGAACCTGGATGCTCATATTGGTTCCTACATATTCTACGAAGATCTTTTATCGGTCAGACCGCATAACAACATACGTTGTTCCCTTTGTCATCGGTATGTTACTTGCCCGAGATTTGATCGTCGGTATCTCAATACCTAGTTCAATCTCGTTACCGGCAAGTTTCTTTACTCGTTCCATAATACATCATCCTGCAACTAACTTATTAGTTGCAATGCTTGCAAGGCTTATGTGATGTGCATTACCGAGAGGGCCCAGAGATACCTCTCCGACAATCGGAGTGACAAATCCTAATCTCGAAATACGCCAACCCAACAAGTACCTTCGGAGACACCTGTAGAGCACCTTTATAATCACCCAGTTACATTGTGACGTTTGGTAGCACACAAAGTGTTCCTCCGGTAAACGGGAGTTGCATAATCTCATAGTCATAGGAACATGTATAAGTCATGAAGAAAGCAATAGCAACAAACTAAACGATCAAGTGCTAAGCTAACGAAATGGGTCAAGTCAATCACATCATTATCCTAATGATGTGATCCCGTTAATAAAATGACAACTCATGTCTATGGTTAGGAAACATAACCATCTTTGATCAACGAGCTAGTCAAGTAGAGGCATACTAGTTACTATGTTTGTCTATGTATTCACACATGTATTATGTTTCCGGTTAATACAATTCTAGCATGAATAATAAACATTTATCATGATATAAGGAAATAAATAATAACTTTATTATTGCCTCTAGGGCATATTTCCTTCAGTCTCCCACTTGCACTAGAGTCAATAATCTATATTACACAGTAATGATTCTAACACCCATGGAGCCTTGGTGTTGATCATGTTTTGCTCGTGGAAGAGGCTTAGTCAGCGGGTCTGCAACATTCAGATCCGTATGTACCTTGCAAATTTCTATGTCTCCCACTTGGACTAAATCCCGAATGGAACTGAAGCGTCTCTTGATGTGCTTGGTTCTCTTGTAAAATCTGGATTCCTTTCCCAAGGCAATTGCACCAGTATTGTCACAAAAGATTTTCATTGGACCCGATGCACTAGGTATGACACATAGATCGGATATGAACTCCTTCATCCAGACTCCTTCATTTGCTGCTTCCGAAGCAGCTATGTACTCTTCTTCACATGTAGATCCCGCCACGACGCTTTGTTTAGAACTGCACCAACTGATAGCTCCATCGTTCAGTAAAAACACATATCCGGTTTGTGATTTAGAATCGTCCGGATCAGTGTCAAAGCTTGCATCAACGTAACCATTTACGATAAGCTCTTTGTCACCTCCATATACGAGAAACATATCCTTAGTCCTTTTCAGGTATTTCAGGATGTTCTTGACCGTTGTCTAGTGATCCACTCCTGGATTACTTTGGTACCTCCCTGCTAGACTTATAGCAAGGCACACATCAGGTCTGGTACACAGCATTGCATACATGATAGAGCCTATGGCTAAAGCATAGGGAACATCTTCCATTTTCTCTCTATCTTCTGCGGTGGTCGGACATTGAGTCTTACTCAACTTCACACCTTGTAACACAGGCAAGAACCCTTTCTTTGCTTGATCCATTTTGAATTTCTTCAAAATCTTGTCAAGGTATGTGCTTTGTGAAAGTCCAATTAAGCGTCTTGATCTATCTCTATAGATCTTAATGCCCAATATGTAAGCAGCTTCACCGAGGTCTTTCATTGAAAAACTATTATTCAAGTATCCCTTTATGCTATTCAGAAATTCTATATCATTTCCAATCAATAATATGTCATCCATATATAATATCAGAAATGCTACAGAGCTCCTACTCACTTTCTTGTAAATACAGGCTTCTCCAAAAGTCTGTACAAAACCAAATGCTTTGATCACACTATCAAAGCGTTTATTCCAACTCCGAGAGGCTTGCACCAGTCCATAAATGGATCGCTAGAGCTTGCACACTTTGTTAGCTCCCTTTGGATCGACAAAACCTTCTGGTTGCATCATATACAACTCTTCTTCCAGAAATCCATTCAGGAATGCAGTTTTGACATCCATTTGCCAAATTTCATAAAATGCGGCAATTGCTAACATGATTCGGACAGACTTAAGCATCGCTACGGGTGAGAAGGTGTAGCGACCAGACCTCAAACGGTCCAATCTCTGTGCTCCGGTGTCATCCCTGGATCAGTAATGCTGACACCACATAGTACTTGATGGATTTATAGCAGAGTAGCAATCACACACTTATTACATCGAGTGTCTCCAAAGATAACTTATTACAATAAAAATGGCTTAAGGCCATCTAATAACGATAACAGCGGAAGGCTTGGAAGATAAGTGAGTCCATCAACTCCAACGGCATGACTGAGTATAGAACCACGACCTAAAACTCCTTAATCGTCGTCTGAAAAGTCTGCAACATTAACGTTGCAGCCCGAAAACGGGACAGCACATGGAATATGCTGGCAATGTAACACATAGAGAATAATGGAATGAAACAGCTATACTATATGCATATTTGGCTGGTGGAAAGCTCTATGGTTACAGTTTTGCGTAAAGCCAATTTTTCCCTACTGCAAAGGAATAAATTTATTTAACTATTATGGTGGTTGTTAAACATTGAGAATGGTAGACAGCATTCTCAATCCCAATTAAACATCATCGTTAAACTAACCCAACAAAATTAATCTTTAGAGTAACATGTTGAGATTCACATGATAATCCAGGTACTAGATACTCAAGATGTCCATAACCGGGGACACGGCTAACCATGATTAGTTTATACACTCTGCAGAGGTTTGCGCACTTTTCCCCACAAGACTCGATCGCCTCCGTTTGGTTTCTCGCACTACAAGGTGTTTGAGAAACGGATGGCCGAGACATAGTCTTTCAGAAGCACTAGCACCTTACGATGGGTAGACCGTACCACCTACATCCCCTACATCTGCTAGTCTACCACTGTAAGAGTTCGCATGACTTAGTCACCTATGCTAGAGCCCATAATAGCTTGTGGCTGCACACGGAAGTTTCTAGCATGAATAATCTCGTGATCCCTTTGAGCCTGGGTGGCGGTACAAAAGAAAACAGGCAATCCTGGAATACCCAGGTGCCTCAATCCACCCAGATGTTTCTTTAGGTTGCCACCTTTAGTAAACCATTAATTAACAAAGCTCACATCTGTCATGGATACACTCACCCAATCCACGTCTACTAGCATAGCATAGCAATAATAAGCAAACGTAGAAGTAACTCCCAAAGGTTTGATAATTAGACAGGTAATAGGTACTACCTCAACTACTTCCCAAACTCACAATTTAATTAGATCCTAATCATGCAATGTGTAAGGATTTATCTAATGCAATAAAACTGGGTAGTAGGAGGTATGATTAAAGTGTTACTTGCCTTGCTGATGATCCGGGAAACCTAGCGATTCGAAGTAACAAGCGGCGCACTCCGGGTACTCTATCGCAAACAAACAAGCACACAATAAGTACTAAACTAATGCACAGGTAAAACTTAAATAAGAGATTTAACCAGAAAGTTCAACTTAAGAACTCCGGTTGGCAAAAAGAATCGAATCGAACGAAGCAACGAAAGACAAACGGCAAAAGAAACACTACAAGAAATATGTCAACTTATGACCTTCTGTCAGTGACCCTCGAAGAATTGGTCATAAATTTATGACCATTTTAGACCAATTGGTCAAAAGCTGTTCAGGAGGCTCCAAACCCTAAACCATTGCGACCATTTTGGTCAGAAAGGTCGTAATTTCCTTACACGAAATGGTCACAAAGCAAACAGTGCTAGTCCGCTGCCTTATTTCTAGTTGTTAATGACAAATATAGATGGTCATAGCCTTGTAGATTGTGGTGGGTTGGGATGACTAGGCGCCATCTCATCAGTTTTGCCTATGTGTCATGTCCATGTGGCAGTTTTTGCCCTAGGTTGTGAAGCAACCTATATTTCTAATTCAACAATATTCATTTGGGGCATATCTTCATCAAATATGTAAAAATCCTTCCTTTCCTAGTTCAAAACTAATTCAACAATATTCATTTTCCTATTCTGTTCACAACAACACTTTATGAAGGAAGTGCTATTTATATATTCTTGATTGCCCTAGGAATTTTTGGGCACTCTTTCCTATCCAAATCATTACCGCATGACAAAATTCAGCTCCATTTTCCTAGCAAATCTTCTTCGGCAAATTTCCAAAGTTTTTGTCCACCTAGAAGCATTGTGAAGGAAGTACCTTTTTTATATCTCTAAATGACATGAAATTTATACAGTTCCTTCATATGCCCAAATTATCACCCTCCTCCAAATTGCAGCTCAGTCAAATCATCTATGTGAGCCCAGGTTCAAATTATATTTTATGGCCAAATTGGCATGTTGCAAAACAAGTGTTATATAGACCCCTCCTATTACTCTCAAACTTTGCGGGCACTCTTCCATACCCAAATCATTGCCACATGATAATATTCAGCTCAATTTTCCTAGTAAATCTTTCTCGGGAAATTTCCAAAGTTTCTACCTCGAGAGAAGCTTTGTGAAGTAAGTACTAGCTAGGCTTACCCAAATAATCTGAAAATTTACCAGCGCATGACCATACCTAAGTAACTTACCTACACCAATTTTGAGCTCATTTCATTCATCCAATCTCTCTCACTAGTTTTCCCAAGTTTCTTCCATAGAAGAGCATTGTGAAGGAAGTACTACTTTGGCATGTCCAAATGGTATCAATTTTCTACAATGCTTTCCTATGCCCAAATAACCATCCTCCACAAAATTCAGCTCACTCCATTCATTATTTTGAGCCCAGCTTCAACATTCATATTTTTGTCCAGCGTGGTACTTTGCAAAGCAAGTACCACCTAGGATCCTCCTTTTGAGCTAAAAATTTGTCAAGACATTCTCCTTAGTAGATGATCATCCTCAGCCACAACTCACGCCCATTGGCCATGTGCATTTCCCGTACCGCTAATCAAACACTTGGCTGCTAATTCATGTTTGAGCATCGATCGGTCTCCTCGTGAGAATCTTATGTTGTAATTTTCTTCCTAGCACCAACCTGGGGAGTGCCCAACCCACTAGACATGCCTAGGCTGCCCAGAACACATGGCAACATTACGGTCACGCGGTGACCAGCGACGGGCATGCGAGTTTACGCGCTCTAGAGTTGGGGCCCTCGACCACCGCCCAAACCTCGACGTATCGCCACCAAACCATGTATTTATGATTAAATAGGTCCTTATGTAACTAGAAATGATTTTTGGAAAAAATAAATAGCAAACTATGAGGCAGCTGCAGTTCAAATTTGACTCGCTTCCAACTGAATCGGCGGAAATTTGTCTTTTTCACGAGAGGTGGATCAAAAAAATTTACACCCAACCATTTTGTCAATTGTGCATTAAATATGGCCTAGTATTTTATAAAAATGATTTGGTCCAATTTTGCAACAATTATTTGGTAGTTCCTTCACAAAAAAAACCTCCTTTCGGGCACTCGAAAAATGGAAAATGGTTTTTTCGTCCAATGAAAATGAAAACTTCCTTAGGCAACATTGTTTGCCATTCCAATATGCACACTTGTGCACAATATGAGATCATTTGAACAAACTATGCCATGAATGTGGCTATAAGATTGATCATTTGGCTTGAAAGCCATTGATCTCCACACGTGATAGCTCGTTTCTGAGAACACTTTTTTAAAATAAATTGCCGTATTACAAGTTTGTCATTTTTCCTGGGAACTTGGCCACATATAATGACACAATGCGAAGGTTTCCCAATTTTTTGATTTTTTTTGAATTTTTTATGCCCGTTTCAAAATGCGGTCAAAACGGCGGGAATGACCGTTCCTAGCTAGTGGTTGAATCTTGGATTTTTTTGGGTGTTTCTCTGATTAATAGGTACTTATGTACCTAGAAATGATTTTTGTAAAAAATAAATAGCAAACTATGATGCAGCTGCAGTTCAAATTTGACCCGCTTCCTACTGAATCGGCGGAAATTTGTATTTTTCACGAGAGGTGGATCAAAACTTTGTACACCCAACCATTTTGTCAATTGTGCATTAAATATGGCCTAGTATTTTAGAAAAATGATTTGGTCCAATTTTGCAACAATTATTTGGGAGGTCCTTCACAAAAAAACCTCCTTTTGGGCACTCAAAAAATGGAAAATGGTTTTTTCGTCCAAAGAAAATGAAAACTTCCTTAGGCAACATTGTTTGCCATTCCAATATGCACCCTTGTGCACAATATGAGATCATTTGAACAAACTATGCCATGAATGTGGCCATAAGATTGATCATTTGGCTTGAAAGTCATTGATCTCCACACATGATAGCTCGTTTCTGAGAACACTTTTTTAAAATAATTGCCGTATTACAAGTTTGTTATTTTTCCTGGGAACTTGGCCACATATAATGACACAATGCGAAGGTTTCCCAATTTATTTATTTTTTTTTTATTTTTTTTATGTTCGTTTCAAAATGCGGTCAAAACGGCAGGAATGACCGTTCCTAGCTAGTGGTTGAATCTTGGAATTTTTTGGTGTTTCTCCGATTAAATAGATACTTATGTACCTAGAAATGATTTTTGGAAAAAATAAATAGCAAAGTATGAGGCACCTGCAGTTCAAATTTGACCCGCTTCCAACTAAATCGACGGAAATTTGTCTTTTTCACGAGAGTTGGATCATAACTTTTTACACCCAACCATTTTGTCAATTGTGCATTAAATATGTCCTAGTATTTTGGAAAAATTATTTGGTCCAATTTTGCAACAATTATTTTGGAGGTCCTTCATAAAAAACCTCCTTTTGGGCACTCGAAAAATTGAAAATGGTTTTTTCGTCCAAAGAAAATGCACACAAGTTGGTTATCATCCATAAAATGTGGTATAACTTGAGTGAAAATTTTAATGGTTCCATTTTGCAAAATATTGTTGGTAGTTGTTTCATAAACCCCTTTGTTTTTAGCACTTATAGACTATATTTTAAATATTGTTGGTAGTCTCCAACCAATAAGGACGTCTCCCCTGGATCACCCTACCGTAGACGATCTAAACCGTCCGATCGTCCCGGATCCAACGGCAGACTTGACCCCCTCACCGTCTCACCCAACTAACCCTAACACAACCCGCACCACTCGTCCTCTCTCTCCCCTCTCTCCCCTACGCACCCACAGCCGCCGCCCTCTCCCTCCCTCAGATCTCGATCTCGATCTACGGCCCGAACCAACCCACCTCACCGCCGTCCCCGGCTGCCGCGCCCTTCCACGACGACCCCTTCCTCAGCTTCGCCGACGGCCGGGCCCCGCGGAGCTGCCCACAAACTGCTCCCCTTCCCCAACCCCCGATTCCTCTCCAATCTCCGCCGCTGCCGTCAATCCCCACCCCCATCGGCGACCTCGTCTCCTCGTCCTCCCCATCCCCAGCCCCGCCGCCGACTGACCTCCCTCCTCATCTCGTCCATTCACCCATGGAAACACGCTCTTCCACGGATCCACCCACCCACCCACGCCCACCCATGGATGGACGGATGAATGGGGCGCACCAGTTCTGGCGATGGCGGCGCCGGATCCGCACCCACCTATGCGATGGAGGTCGGCCGCATCGGGATCCACCTGCGCGATGGAGGCCGGCCGGATCGGTGTGGCGCGGCACACCACACCACACTGGAGCTTGCTGCTGCGGTGGTCGTCGACAACGGCGCATCTCCGGCGGGACCTAGACGGGTTTCGCCCGAGCACACCGAGCACCAGGACCAGCCGCCAGAGGCCCTTTCTCCTCTTCGTTTCCACCGCGAGCCAGTTCTTGTACCCCTTCTCCGGCAGATGTCGACGTGACCCTGTTCTCCACTTCCTCCGTTACCACCCTCTGCATCTCACATGTTACCAACACTAGTTTATTTTCAGAAATTTCGTTAGGTCTGTCCCTGGGTTAACTAGTGAAGGCTTGGCAGTTTGAGATAGATGTGCTATTGATTGTGTTGTTATCTGGCACAAGAATGCCATTTATTCTTGATTGTGTTCAACGATCCTGCTCTTGTGCAAAATTTCATCTCAGATGGTGCTATCGTAGTGCAGACATGAACACCAATGTTCAGAGATCCTTTCATTGATTTTCTTGTGCACCCAAATTGTTTTGTAAATCTTGCTTAATACTCATGGCCCCTTTTGAAATCCTGCAAGAGTTGGTTCAGAGTTTATTGGTAGCTGTATAAAGAATAGAAAATTGATGTCATTACTTGTTTTTTTGTTAATTCCTTTATTTTGTGAATTGCAGCGACTAGTTTATGTGCCATTTTGTGAAGATGTTGAGATTTTGTGAAGGTTCAGATGGGTCCGCTGTTGCTGCTGCTTCTCACTAGCATGTGCATAGGTGGCTTTGGCTTATCGATTGCAAGTTTCAGGGGATTTCAGACTCTGACTAAAACTTGCAGCTAATTAACTAACTGATGCATCTCCTTGGCAATTGGCATGCTGCGCATTAGCTTCTTCAGTTACGATGCCATGCTACTAGAGCTTCTGCTCGTCTTGTTTATCTCGCGCCGCATTCCGGAGTTAAATGTACCTTGCGTGCGTCTCCGTTGGAACTGCTCGTGACTTGACAATTCTGTGTTATGGGCCATTGAATTAGTTTCCTATCTAGTTCAATGTAGATTCTGATTCTAGCTCCTAGACTTGTGTTCAAGTGTCTTTCATTTAACAGATGCGCCCGACTTGGATGGTGGCTGCCAAGGCCAACGCCAGTGAGGACGTCGTCCCGGAGTTTGTCGGGGACCTCATCCCATTTGACAAGGCGCGTGCCACTATGAGGGCGTCCCCGTGGACGGCAGGAGGTAATGTATCCTATTACCTTGTTCGTCTCGGATCGATTTGTCTCCTCTCTGTGTAGCTGAATGTTGAACTAAAAGCTTGATTTGGTCAGGTGGAGGGTGGCTTTGTGCAGGATGGGGAGGTGGGAGAAGAAGAACTCTGAAGGTAAACAATATAACACTGCTGCTCACAATCTGAGGCTTGTTTATTTCTGCACTGAACTGAAGCATGTGTTTATAAGTGTAGCTTGTGTTATACTCTTTACTGAACGCTCTGTGCCACGATCCCATGAGTAACAAGTTTGATTCTTAATCCTATTTGTAATTACACTTTGACTATACTGAAGCTTGTGTCTGATTGTAGGCATATGGTACTGAACTATAGTACTGAACTGCACTATAGTAACAAGAGTAGCTTGTTTTAATGCTTGTTGCTGCTGCAAAACTACCTTTGAATTGAATTGAATTGATTGGTTCAGTTTCGTATATTCTTCACCCAGCCTTCTATCATGCTTGTAACTAGTGCTCTGCTCATGTTGTTCGACAGGATTTTCACTTCCTGCCATCCCAGCCTTCTATCATGCTTACACAATTTTTCTTTGCACGACAGTAGCACCAGTACCTTGCTGCTGTTGGGAATCGAAGGGAGCTGTTCCATGCACTGAATCTGGGGAGAAAATCACCCTCGGCATGTACACCATCACCTTGGGCATGCTTGTGGCACTGCTGCTCGGCCTCAACATGTCCTGGAGTGCCATTAGCGTCGCCCTCACGCTCATCTTCCTCGACTTCAAGGACGCTCGCCCCTGCCTTGAGAAGGTAATTGTCTGTCCATCCGTCTGTAGTTAAATAAGTTGTGCCCCATTGATGTCCTACTACTGTTAATTGTTACTACCATGGTGCTGATGCTGTTCAGAATATGATATGTGCCTTAATTCTAAGTTCTAGTCTCTCTTAAGAGACACTTCTAGCTTTTCTGACTCAAAGTTGTTAACTTGGTACTGCATGAGTTTTACTACTGCTAACACAGAGAGTATTTACTACTGCCAACATAGAGATTTTGTATGCATGCTACCTGATGAGTGCTTTCTTTATAATATTTCACCTTCGTATGCATAGGTTTATTCGGTTTGAATATTGCATGACATGAAATAGATATTTACAGTGTTTTTCTCAACTTGTTTTCACTGTCACTTGATATATACTTGCTTGTACTTGAAGCTGTGGGTTAATGTTGGTGGTTTTGTTCTACTTGGATGCATTGGTACCCATCATCGAGCGAACGGATGCAACAGCGGCAAGAAGCTCATGGCTGTGTGCATCTAAAGCACACCATGGACACCATCCACTTCCTCATCAATACTAACTCAATCCAGATCATCGTCGACACTATCATCCACGGGTATCTTCCTTGGTTCCCTTTATTCTCTCCTGCCTTTGTGATGTTAGTATGCGTGTGCTGACGAGTATTATTAGATCTTGCCAGTTGAATGTATGGTCGTGATAGTAGAATGGTATTTTGTTTCAGGCGCAATGTGGTGTAGTGAAGTTTTTTGCACAACCTGCATATGTGCCATGCATACTCATATTGTGTCTCTGTTTCTTATATGAACTACTATCTCATTTTAACTAGCTCGACAACAAAAAGCATGGTGCTAGCTGAATTTGTGTTATCATTCTAAATACATGTCCTTTTCTTGAATGGTCTGTTCATAATATATTTGCCCCAGTTTTTCTCATTCTTCTCTGGTTCATGTAACAGGATGACAGATGAAGCCATGTTGCTGTTTTGTTTGGTCTCAGCCCTGACTATCGCCGTCGAGCGAGTCCAGCGTGTTGTTCATCTGACTATGGTTCCAGCCCTGACTATTGAAGTTTTTGTCCTATTGAAGTTGCATAGAAATATGAGAGAGTCCAGCGAGTCCAGGAGCTTGTGAAGTAGTACTATATTACACTTGTAGAGCTTGTAAAGTATTGTATTATACATGGCCCTTTGTAATGGCACAGATAGAGCTTGTATTATGTGATCTGGTTGCTCTTGTTTAAGTATTGTGTGTGTTTTTGTCTCTGCCAATCTAAATACTGCTTGAAATATGAAGAATATGAGTCTGATAGATGGGACCCACTTACCTGACAAATGGAAACCTGTTACCAGAACCTAACAATTGGGACACATCTGACTAGTGGACCCACTTATCTGACTAGTGGACCCTTCATTTGGGAAAAAAAGAAAAACTAAATTCGTTTAGACAAAAAGGGCACAACCCAACAATAAAAAAGGCCGCAATGTTGGGCTTGGCCCATGAAGCTGATCAAAAATTGATAGAAAAAATACATTAAAAAGGCCGAATTGTTGGGCTAGGCCCATGTAGAAAATCGAATTGGACCGGGCTGAATCTTGTGCCACGTTAGATTGCCACACTGGATGCCTACGTGGCCTGGGGAGGTTGCTAGTGACCAAAACGCCACAGTAGACGTATTTTGGTCATAAACGTCTTCAACCATTCTAGAAGAAAGGTCGCTATAGTCAGTTTATGACGGCCAGCTTTTGACCTTATGTTTTTGGTCACAAAAAGGTCACAAATGGAAATTCGTGACCATTCAGTGACCAATAGTGGTGGTCACAAGTTGACATATTTCTTGTAGTGAAACAAGCTCCGTTTACTATTCTGGATCTAAGGCAATTTTTTTACATAAGCAAAAACTTGTTTAAGTTGGTTAAACAGAAAGAGGGTTTCGAGACGAAACTCCAGGCGCTTGAATCGCCTGATTCCGATAAACGAGCGAAAAGATAAACTAAAACGAAAATCGGATCAGAAATCTCGATCAGAAAATCGCGGATTTAATCCGTGAAAAAGAAAAACGACGAACAGTTTAACGAACGAACGTTCGTTAACTGAAACTAAACGAAGAACGCGTTCGTTAAAACGAACGAACGAGTGAACGCTCGCTAATTAGCCTAAACCGGGAAAAAACCGATCTAAAGAAAAAACGAAACAAAAAACCGATGAAAACCGAACGTTTTTTCCGGGAAAACCGGCGGCGGGATCGAGGTCAACCTCGGGCGGCGGGACGGCGGCGGTGGCTCCGGCGAGGCGGTGTCGGCGGGCGGTGGCGGCGGGAGCGGGCGGCAGCGGCGTTGGGCACGGGTGGCGGCGTCGGGCGCGGCGGCGGGGTCCGACAGGGTGGCGGCGGGCGTGGGGTCGGCTAGGGTTTCGGCCCGGGGTGGGCCGGTAGCTTATAAAGGTTGGGTCCGGGGAGTACGGGCCTAGCACGGCCCGTAGGTCGGTTCGGATGTTTTTTTAAAAAAACTTATGCTTGGAAAAAAAACAAAAGGACTACTAAACGGACTCCAAAAATCCCGAAATAAATTTTCTCCAGCTTCTAAAGTCAAGCCGCACGGGATGAACATTTATTTGGGGCCTAAATGCAATTTTGAAAAACGCGCATTTTCCTAAATTCAAATAAAATAGAAAATAAAACCAAAAAATCTTATTTGATTTTTTTTATTAAATCCTCAATATTTCTTTATTTTGGGAAAGTCATTTTATTCCCTCTCTCATATTTTTGTAATAGAAATTATTGAAGATGAAATAAATAAAATCAAATGATCCTATTTTCAAAATTTGAGACAACTCAAATATGAAAATAACGAAATCCCCAACTCTCTCTCCGAGGGTCCTTGAGTTGCAAAAAATTTCTAGGATCAACCAAAATGCAATAAATATGATATGCAATGATGATCTAGTGTATAACATTCCAAATTGAAAATTTGGGATGTTACAAACCTACCCCCCTTAAGATGAATCTCGCCCTCGAGATTCGGGTTGGCTAGAAAATAGGTGAGGGTGGTCCTTCAGCAAATCTTCCTCTCGTTCCCAGGTGGCTTCATCCTCCGTGTGGTGGCTCCACTGAACCTTGCAAAACTTGATAACCTTGCTGCGGGTGACTCGACTAGCATACTCTAGAATCTTAACTGGTTTCTCCTCATAGGTCAAATCACTGTCCAACTGAATTGCTTCCAGTGGTACCGTATCTCTCAGCGGTATGTCGGCCATCTCTGCGTGGCACTTCTTCAACTGGGATACATGGAACACTTCGTGAACTCCTGACAATCCTTTGGGCAATTCCAACTTATAGGCAACTTCTCCCATACGCTCCAAAACTTGGTATGGGCATACAAAACATGGTGCTAACTTTCCCTTAACTCCAAAGCGCTTAACTCCTTGAAGTGGTGATACTCGAAGATAGACTCGGTCTCCGACTTCGTAAACTGTCTCCTTGCATTTAGAATCTGCATAACTCTTCTGCCTGGATTGAGATACCTTCAGCCTGTCGCGAATTAATTTCACTTTCTGTTCAGACTCCTTTATCAGATCCGGTCCAAACAACCGGCGATCTCCAACTTCATCCCAGGACAATGGGGTCCTGCACCTCCTTCCGTACAAGGCTTCGAAAGGGGCCATCTTCAAACTGGATTGATAGATGTTTTTGTAAGAGAACTCTGCATATGGCAAATTCTCATCCCAACTAGATCCATAATCTAGCGCACAAGCTCTTAGCATATCCTCCAAAATCTGATTTACTCTCTCGGTCTGTCCATCTGTCTGCCGGTGGAAAGCTGTGCTAAACTCTAGTCTGGTTCCCAAAGTCTCATGCAACTGATTCCTGAACTTTGAGGTAAATTGGGTTCCTCTATCCGATACAATGCTCCTTGGAACTCCATGCAGACATATGATCCTGGTCATGTATATCTTTGCCAACTTTGCACTGGTATAGGTAGTCTTCACTGGAATGAAATGAGCTACCTTTGTCAAACGATCGACTACAACCCATATCGAGTCATAGCCTGAACGTGTTCTGGGCAATCCTGTGATGAAATCCATGCCTAGATTATCCCACTTCCATTCGGGTATTGGCAATGGTTGTAGCAATCCTGCTGGCTTCTGATGCTCTGCCTTCACTCTCTGACATACATCACAAACTGCTACATATTCCGCAATATCCTTCTTCATTCCGGTCCACCAGAAAATATCCCTCAAATCTAAATACATCTTGGTATTTCCTGGGTGAATTGAGTATGGTGAGTCATGGGCCTCTTGCAAAATTAGCTTCCTAATCTCCGGATCATTTGGTACATAGACACGGTCTTCAAACCATAAGGTATCGTGCTCATCCTCACGAAATCCCTTAGCTTTTCCTTTGTTCATTTTCTCCTTAATGGAAGCAATTTCCTTGTCAGTCCTTTGAGCTTCTCTGATCTTATCCATTTAAGTAGACTGAATCTCCAATGCTGCTACATAGCCTCTTGGAACTATTTCCAAACATAGCTCTCGAAGATTTTTGGCTAACTCCCCTGGTAAATCTCCCGTCATTAGGGTGTTGACATGGCTCTTACGGCTTAATGCGTCAGCTACTACGTTAGCCTTTCCGGGGTGATAATGCAATTTCATATCATAATCCTTGATGAGTTCCAACCATCTCCTTTGTCTGAGGTTCAACTCCTTCTGTGTGATAATATACTTCAAACTCTTGTGATCCATGTACACCTCGCAATGGTTTCCAGTCAGAAAATGTCTCCAAGTCTTCAATGCATGCACTACGGCTGCTAACTCCAAATCATGCGTGGCATAATTCAACTCATGAGGCTTAAGCTGTCATGAGGCATATGAAACAACTCTGCCTTCCTGCATAAGCACTGCTCCAAGTCCTCGTCGTGAAGCGTCGCAATACACCTCATAATCCTTGGTCTGGTCCGGTAAAATCAACACGGGTGAGGTAACCAAACGTTTCTTCAATCCTGAAAACTAGCCTCATATTCCTCCGTCCATATGAACTTGGTATCCTTCTTCAACAACTCAGTCATAGGCTTCGGAATCTTTGAGAAATTCTCAATAAACCTCCGGTAGTATCCTGCGAGTCTAAGAAAACTCCAGATCTCTCCCACGGTGGTTGGTGCTTCCCACTTGGTCACGGTATCAACTTTAGTGGGATCTACTGATATACCTTCTCCGGATATAACGTGTCCGAGAAATCCAACTTCCTTCAACCAAAACTCACATTTGCTAAATTTGGCATATAATTGATGTTCTCTGAGCTTTCCAAGAACCAAACGCAAATGCTTCTTATGCTCCTCTTCATTCTTTGAGTAAACCAGGATATCATCAATGAACACTACGACGAACTTATCCAAGAACTCCATAAACACATTGTTCATCATGTTCATAAAATATGCAGGTGCGTTAGTCAGACCAAATGACATAACGGTATACTCGTACATCCCATACATGGTGGTAAAAGCCGTCTTGGGTATATCCTGTTCCCGAATCTTCAACTGGTGGTATCCTGATCGCAGATCGATCTTGGAAAATACCTTAGCTCCTTGCAATCGATCAAAAAGATCATTGATCATCGGTAGGGGGTACTTGCTTTTGATGGTTACTTCATTCAATCCTCGATAATCGACAACCATCCTTAACGATCCGTCCCTCTTCTCCACTAGAAGTACTGGCGATCCCCAAGGCGATGAACTTGGGCGAATATATCCTTTATCTAGTAACTCCTTAATCTGCTTCTTAATTTCCACCAAATCCTTTGCAGGCATCCTATATGGTCTCTTTGATATTGGCCCTGTGCCTGGCAAAAGCTCAATCAAAAAATCAATATCTCTATCCGGTGGCATGCCTGGCAATTCTTCGGGAAATACTTCGGGGAAATCCTTCACTACTGGTACTTCCTCCTGCACTACTCCGGTTAAACAATTTACTTGAGTCCTCTTTGGCACATGTCAGGATACATACTTGATTCTTCTCCCTTCTGGGGTGGTAAGTGAAATTGACATACTGGCACATTCAATATTCCCTTCATACTTTGATAACCAATCCATGCCTAATATCACATCCAATCCTTGGGATTCCAATACTATTAGGTCCGAGGGAAAAACATAGTTACCAATCCTTAATGGTAACCGATCACACCATAGACTAGCCATATGTTCTGCTCCAGGCGAGGTTACTAACATGGGTGACCTAAGGGCTTGGGTTGGCAGTTTATACTTATCCACAAATCCCCTTGATATGTATGAATGCGATGCACTAGTATCGAAAAGAACGAGTGTAGTAAATGACTTAACCAAAAACTTACCGATTACTGCATCCGGCTGCTCTTCAACCTCCTCCAATTAACGTGGTTCACCTGTCCCCTGTTGAAAGGGTTCGGCTTCTTCCTAGAGGTTCCATTGCCATTTCCATTCTGGGATTCAAGACATTCATTGGCACAATGTCCGATCTTCTGGCACTTAAAGCAAGTGACTTGGCTCAGGTCTTTCTTGGCTGGGGTTGATGGGTTGGTGCGGTTCTGGCCCTTGCTTCCTCCATTCCCATTACCATTCATGGGGCCATTGTGATTGTGTGAACTACCTCCTCCATGGGTATGCTGGAAATGTCCTCCCGGCCTAGGGGTAAATTGTGGCTTCTGCTGAGCTCCTGAATTGTACTTGTGCATACTTCCTCTTGTGATTCTCAATTTGCTGCTGCTTCCCTTCAATCATAAGAGCACGATCTACCAACTCCTGGTAGTTGTTGAAGGTTGCTACCATCAACTGCATGCTCAACTCATCATTCAGTCCTTCCAGAAACTTCTCCTGCTTAGCTGCATCCGTAGCAGCGTCATCTGGGGCATAACGTGCTAGCTTACTAAAGTCCTCCACATACTGGCCAACTGTCCGTCCTCCTTGGCGCAAGTTGCGAAACTCTCGCTTCTTCATGGCCATAGCTCCTACTGAAACATGGGCAGTACGAAAAGCCCGCTGAAACTGGTCTCATGTGATAGTATCGACAGGGAAAGTGGCTGTGAAATTCTCCCACCATGATGTTGCGGGTCCTTCAAGCTGATGTGCGGCAAACTTCACCTTCTCCGCATCAGTGCATCCTGCTGTGGTCAACTCTCTAACTGTCTTGCGGAGCCAATCATCTGCTACTATCGGCTCGGTGCTACTGGAAAACACCGGCGGATTCAACCTAAGAAAATGGGCTAAGTGATCAACATGTGGTGGTGGTGGTGGGTTGTTGTTGTTCCCCTGGTTCTGATTCTGGACTAGTAACTGCATCAATGTGTTCTGCTGCTGGATCAACTGAGTGAGCTCCGGTGGGAAGGTAAATTCGGGGTCACGTCTCGGAGGCATCTGAGGGTTTAGAAAGGGATGAGATTTAAGAATAGAGGGGGCCTAAAGAGAAAACACTACCCATATGCACATGAGGCAAAAGCAAACAATTCACTTCATTCAATCAACCAAACAAGGGCATACAATCGATCTAACTATCGCAAAAGTGCTCGGGATACTATATTTACATGGTGGACTACTACTACTGTTGGGGTGGTCTACTAGAAATATTCTTCGGTTGCAGACTCCATGATATCTGCTCCAGCTTCATCAACATAGTCATCATCGCTATCATCTGGATCCGAGTCGGTGTCGTCGATGATGATGTAGTCTTCCGGGAGAATCTCCTTGGGTTCTTCGTCTTCTTCTACCGATGTAGGGTCTCCCATGAATATTCCAATCTTCTTGATCAGATCGTCATTCTTTTCCACTAATACTTCAATTTCTTCTTCAAAATCTTCACGTGTAGCCTTGAGTTCTTCCTCCAGTTCCTTGATTCTTGTCCTTGCCTTCTTCAGGTCTATCATGTCGGCGCACATCTGGTTCTCCTGACGTCGAATGTGCTGGTTTAACTCCTGCATAAAAGCTGCAATTGATCTATCCTTTCTGGTGCTGATCATCTCCCAGTGCTCATCTTGGCGCCCACAAATCTGGTAGATAGTATCCTTGAGATCATTGCGGTAGACTTCTCCAATGCGTTCCATGGCGATGTGAGCTGCCATGCTCTTTCCTAGACTCCAGGTTGGTGCATCGAAAGAAAACTCTATGGGCTCAGTGACTGGCATGAATGTCCTTCCTGGAACTTGAACTTGAATCATCCAGCGCTCTTCTTCAGGTAAGGTGGCGTTGTAGGTTCCAGTGAAGCTTGGTACTCCTATGTTCAGGTATCTAGTGACTTCCTTCAAGTGACGTCCAAAGGGTGTATCTTCATCCGGTTGAGTGAACTTGTTCCTTGCATCCGCCATCCTAAAAGAGTAGAAAAGATGAGAGGTCAGAAGAGAAGAGAGTGAGTAGTGATCTAGGTCTTTAGCTTAGTGGTCGTGTCCTACAGTCAGCGTGTGCTCTGATACCATCTTGTAGCGACCAGACCTCAAACGGTCCAATCTCTGTGCTCCGGTATCATCCCTGGATCAATAATGCTGACACCACACAATACTTGAAGGATTTATAGCAGAGTAGCAATCACACACTTATTACATCGAGTGTCTCCAAAGATAACTTATTACAATAAAAATGGCTTAAGGCCATCTAATAACGATAACAGCGGAAGGCTTGGAAGATAAGTGAGTCCATCAACTCCAACGGCATCACTGAGTACAGAACCATGACCTAAAACTCCTTAATCATCGTCTGAAAAGTCTGCAACATTAACGTTGCAGCCCGAAAACGGGTCAGCACATGGAATATGCTGGCAATGTAACACATAGAGAATAATGGAATGAAACAGCTATACTATATGCATATTTGGCTGGTGGAAAGCTCTATGGTTACAGTTTTGCATAAAGCCAATTTTTCCCTGCTGCAAAGGAATAAATTTATTTAACTATTATGGTGGTTGTTAAACATTGAGAATGGTTGAAAGCATTCTCAATCCCAATTAAACATCATCATTAAACAAACCCAACAAAATTAATCTTTAGAGTAACATGTTGAGACTCACATGATAATCCAGGTACTAGATACTCAAGATGTCCATAACCGGGGACACGGCTAACCATGATTAGTTTATACACTCTGCAGAGGTTTGCGCACTTTTCCCCACAAGACTTGATCGCCTCTGTTTGGTTTCTCGCACTACACGGTGTTTGAGAAATGGATGACCGAGACATGGTCTTTCAGAAGCACTAGCACCTTACGATGGGTAGACCGTACCACCTACATCCCCTACATCTGCTAGTCTACCATTGTAAATATTCGCACGACTTAGTCAACTATGCTAGAGCCCATAATAGCTTGTGGCTGCACATGGAAGTTTCTAGCATGAATAATCTCATGATCCCTTTGAGCCTGGGTGGCGGTCCAAAAGAAAACAGGCAATCCTGGAATACCGAGGTGCCTCAATCCACCCAGATGTGTGTTTAGGTTGCCACCTTAAGTAAACCATTAATTAACAAAGCTCACATCTGTCATGGATACACTCACCCAATCCACGTCTACTAGCATAGCATAGCAATAATAAGCAAACGTAGAAGTAACTCCCAAAGGTTTGATAATTAGACAGGTAATAGGTACTACCTCAACTACTTCCCAAACCCACAATTTAATTAGATCCTAATCATGCAATGTGTAAGGATTTATCTAATGCAATAAAACTGGGTAGTAGGAGGTATGATCAAAGTGTTACTTGCCTTGCTGATGATCCGGGAAACCTAGCGATTCGAAGTAATAAGCGGCGCACTCTGGATACTCTATCGCAAACACACAAGCACACAATAAGTACTCAACTAATGCACAGGTAAAACTCAAATAAGAGATTTAACCAGAAAGTTCAACTTAAGAACTCCGGTTGGCAAAAAGAATCGAATCGAACGAAGCAACGAAAGACAAATGGCAAAAGAAATAGGCTTCGTTTACTATTCTGGATCTAAGGCAATTTTTTTACAGAAGCAAAAACTTGTTTAAGTTGGTTAAATGGAAAGAGGGTTTCGAGACGAAACTCCAGGCTCTTGAATCGCCTGATTCCGATAAACGAGCGAAAAGATAAACTAAAACGAAAATCGGATCAGAAATCGTGATCAAAAATTCGTGGATTTAATCTGAGAAAAAGAAAAACGACGAACAGTTTAACGAACGAACATTCGTTAACTGAAACTAAACGAAGAACGCGTTCGTTAAAATGAACGAACGAGCGAACGCTCGCTACTTACCCTAAACCAGAAAAAAAAACCGATCTAAAGAAAAAACGAAACAAAAAAACCGATGAAAACGGAACGTTTTTTTCCGAGAAAACTGGCGGCGGGATCGAGGTAAACCTCGGGCGGCGGGACGACGGCGGCGGCTCCGGCGAGGCGGCGGCGGCAGCAGGGTCCGGCGGGGCGGCGGCGGTGGCCGGCGGCGTCGGCGGCGGCGGGCGGTGTCGGGCGCGGGCGGCGGCGTCGGGCGCGGCGGCGGGGTGGCAGCGGCGGGCGACGGCGGGCGCGGGGTCGGCTAGGGTTTCGGCCCGGGGTGGGCCGGCGGCTTATAAAGGCTGGGTCCGGGGAGTCCGGGCCTAGCACCGCCCGTAGGTCGGTTCGGACGTTTTTTTTAAAAACTTACGCTCGGAAAAAAACAAAAGGACAACTAAACGGACTCCAAAAATCCCGAAATAAATTTTTCCCGGCTTCTAAATCAAGCCTCACAGGATGAACATTTATTTGGGGCCTCAATATTTGTTTATTTTTGGAAAGTCATTTTATTCCCTCTCTCATATTTTTGTAATAAAAATTATTGAAGATAAAATAAATAAAATCAAATGATCCTATTTTTAAAATTTGAGACAACTCAAATATGAAAATAACGAAATCCCCAACTCTCTCTCCGAGGGTCCTGGAGTTGCGAAAAATTTCTAGGATCAACCAAAATGCAATAAATATGATATGCAATGATGATCTAGTGTATAACATTCCAAATTGAAAATTTGGGATGTTACAGAAGGTCTCATCGTAGTCAATCCCTTGAACTTGTCAAAAACCTTTTGCAACAAGTCGAGCTTTATAGACAGTAACATTACCGTCAGCGTCAGTCTTCTTCTTGAAGATCCATTTATTCTCAATTGCTTGCCGATCAACGGGCAAGTCAACCAAAGTCCACACTTTGTTCTCATACATGATCCCATCTCAGATTTCATGGCTTCTAGCCATTTTGCGGAATCTGGGCTCACCATCGCTTCTTCATAGTTCGTAGGTTCATCTTGATCTAGTAGCATGACTTCCAGAACAGGATTACCATACCACTCTGGTGCGGATCTTACTCTGGTTGATCTACGAGGTTCGGTAGTAGCTTGATCTGAAGTTTCATGATCAATATCATTAGCTTCCTCACTAATTGGTGTAGGTGTCACAGAAACCAGTTTCTGTGATGTACTACTTTCCAATAAGGGAGTAGGTACAGTTACCTCATCAAGTTCTACTTTTCTCCCACTCACTTCTTTCGAGAGAAACTCCTTCTCTAGAAAAACTCCGAATTTAGCAACAAAAGTCTTGCCTTCGGATCTGTGATAGAAGGTGTACCCAACAGTCTCCTTTGGGTATCCTATGAAGACACATTTCTCCGATTTGGGTTCGAGCTTATCAGGTTGAAGCTTTTTCACATAAGCATTGCAGCCCCAAACTTTTAGAATCGACAACTTTGGTTTCTTGCCAAACCACAGTTCATAAGGCGTCATCTCAACGGATTTCGATGGTGTCCTATTTAACGTGAATGCAGCCGTCTCTAAAGCATAACCCCGAAACGATAACGGTAAATCAGTAAGAGACATCATAGATCGCACCATATCTAATAAAGTATGATTACGATGTTCGGACACACCATTACGCTGTGGTGTTCCGGGTGGCGTGAGTTGCGAAACTATTCCGCATTGTTTAAAATGTAGACCAAACTCGTAACTCAAATATTCTCCTCTACGATCAGATCATAGAAACTTCATTTTCTTGTTACGATGATTTTCAACTTCACTCTGAAATTCTTCGAACTTTTCAAATGTTTCAGACTTATGTTTCATTAAGTAGATATACCCATATCTGCTTAAATCATCTGTGAAGGTGAGAAAATAACGATATCCGCCACGAGCCTCAACATTCATTGGACCACATACATCTGTATGTATGATTTCCAATAAATCTGTTGCTCTCTCCATAGTACCGGAGAACGGCGTTTTATTCATCTTACCCATGAGGCACGGTTCGCAAGTACCAAGTGATTCATAATCAAGTGGTTCCAAAAGTCTATCAGTATGGAGTTTCTTCATGCGCTTTACACCGATATGACCTAAACGGCAGTGCCACAAATAAGTTGCACTATCATTATCAACTCTGCATCTTTTGATTTCAACGTTATGAATATGTGTATCACTACTATCGAGATTCATCAAAACTAGACCACTCTTCAAGGGTGCATGACCATAAAAGATATTACTCATATAAATAGAACAACCATTATTCTCTGATTTAAATGAATAACCGTCTCGCATCAAACAAGATCCAGATATAATGTTCATGCTCAACGCTGGCACCAAATAACAATTATTTAGGTCTAATACTAATCCCGAAGGTAGATGTAGAGGTAGCGTGCCGACCGCGATCACATCGACTTTGGAACCATTTCCCACGCGCATCGTCACCTCGTACTTAGCCAATCTTCGCTTAATCCGTAGCCCCTGTTTCGAGTTGCAAATGTTAGCAACAGAACCAGTATCAAATACCCAGGTGCTACTGCGAGCATTAGTAAGGTACACATCAATAACATGTATATCACATATACCTTTGTTCACTTTGCCATCCTTCTTATCCGCCAAATACTTGGGGCAGTTCCGCTTCCAGTGACCAGTCTGCTTGCAGTAGAAGCACTCAGTCTCAGGCTTAGGTCCAGAATTGGGTTTCTTCTCCTGAGCAGCAACTTGTTTGCTGTTCTTCTTGAAGTTCCCTTTCTTCTTCCCTTTGCCCTTTTTCATGAAACTGGTGGTCTTATTGACCATCAACACTTGATGCTCCTTCTTGATTTCTACCTCGGCGACTTTTAGCATTGCAAAGAGCTCAGGAATATTCTTATTCATCCCTTGCATATTATAGTTCATCACGATGCTTTTGTAGCTTGGTGGAAGTGATTGAAGAACTCTCTCAATGACACTATCAACAGGAAGATTAACCCCCAGTTGAGTCAAGTGATTATGATACCCAGACATTTTGAGTATATGTTTACTGACAACACTATTCTCCTCCATCTTGCAACTATAGAACTTATTGATGACTTCATATCTCTCAATCCGGGCATTTGCTTGAAATATTAACTTCAACTCCTGGAACATCTCATATGCTCCATGACGTTCAAAACTTCGTTGAAGACCCGGTTCTAAGCCGTAAAGAATGGCACACTGAACTATCGAGTAGTCATAAGCTTTGCTCTGCCAGACATTCATAACATCTGGTGTTGCTCCTGCAGCAGGTTTGGCACTTAGCGGTGCTTCCAGGACATAATTCTTCTGTGCAGCAATGAGGATAATCCTCAAGTTACGGACCCAGTCCGTGTAATTGCTACCATCATCTTTCAACTTTGTTTTCTCAAGGAACGCATTAAAATTCAACGGAACAACAGCACGAGCCATCTATCTACAATCAAACATAGACAAGCAAGATACTATCAGGTACTAAGTTCATGATAAATTTAAGTTCAATTAATCATATTACTTAAGAACTCCCACTTAGAAAGATATCCCTCTAATCCTCTAAGTGATCACGTGATCCAAATCAACTAAACCATGTCCGATCATCACATGAGATGGAGTAGTATCAATGGTGAACATCAATATGTTGATCATATCTACTATATGATTCACGCTCGACCTTTCGGTCTCCGTGTTCCGAGGCCATATCTGTTATATGCTAGGATCGTCAATATAAACTTGAGTATTCCGCGTGTGCAACTGTTTTGCACCCGTTGTATTTGAACGTAGAGCCTATCACACCCGATCATCACGTGGTGTCTCAGCACTAAGAACTTTCGCAACGGTGCATACTCAGGGAGAACACTTATACTTTGATAATTTAGTGAGGGATCATCTTATAATGCTACCGTCAATCAAAGCAAGATAAGATGCATAAAAGATAAACATCACATGCAATCAATATAAGTGATATGGTATGGCCATCATCATCTTGTGCTTGTGATCTCCATCTTCGAAGCACCTTCATGATCACCATCGTCACCGGCGTGACACCTTGATCACCATCGTAGCATCGTTGTCGTCTCGCCAATCTTATGCTTCCATGACTATCGCTACCGCTTAGTGATAAAGTAAAGCATTACAGCGTAGTTGCATTGCATACAATAAAGCGACAACCATATGGCTCCTGCCAATTGCCGATAACTCGGTTACAAAACATGATCATCTCATACAATAAAATTTAGCATCATGTCTTGACCATATCACATCACAACATGCCCTGCAAAAACAAGTTAGACGTCCTCTACTTTGTTGTTGCAAGTTTTACGTGGCTGCTACGGGCTTAGCAAGAACCGTTCTTACCTACGCATCAAAACCACAACGATAGTTTGTCAAGTTGGTACTGTTTTAACCTTCGTAAGGACCGGGCGTAGCCACACTTGGTTCAACTAAAGTTGGAGAAACTGACACCCGCCAGCCACCTGTGTGCAAAGCACGTCGGTAGAACCAGTCTCGCGTAAGTGTACGCGTAATGTCGGTCCGGGCCGCTTCATCCAACAATACCGCCGAACCAAAGTATGACATGCTAGTAAGCAGTATGACTTATATCGCCCACAACTCACTTGTGTTCTACTCGTGCACAACATCAACGCATAAAACCTGGCTCTGATGCCACTGTTAGGGAACGTAGTAATTTCAAAAAAATTCCCACGCACACGCAAGATCATGGTGATGCATAGCAATGAGAGGGGAGAGTGTTGTCTACGTACCCTCGTAGACCGGAAGCGGAAGCGTTTGCACAACGCGGTTGATGTAGTCGTATGTCTTCACGGTCCGACCGATCAAGCATCGAAACTACGGCACCTCCGAGTTCTAGCACACGTTCAGCTCGATGATGATCCCCGGACTCCGATCCAGCAGAATGTTGGGGAAGAGTTCCGTCAGCACGACGGCGTGGTGACGATCTTGATGTTCTACCATCGCAGGGCTTCGCCTAAGCACCGCTACAATATTATCGAGGATTATGGTGGAGGAGGGCACCGCACACAGCTAATAGATCTCAAGGATCAATTGTTGTGTCTAGAGGTGCCCCCTGCCCCCGTATATAAAGGAGCAAGGGGGAGGGGCGGCCGGCCAGGAGGAGGCGCGCCAGGGAGGAGTCCTACTCCTACCGGGAGTAGGACTCCCTCCTTTCCTTGTCCAACTAGGAGAGGGGGAAGGAAGGGAGAGAGGAAAGAAAGGAAAGGGGGGGCGCCGCCCTCCCTCCTTGTCCAATTCGGACTAGAGGGGGAGGGGGCGCGCAGCCTGCCCTGGCCGCCCCTCCTCTGCTCCACTTTGGGCCCATGAGGCCCATTAATCCCCCGGGGGGGGGGGTTCCGGTAACCCTTGGTACTCCGTTTTATATCCGATAGCTCCCGGAACCATTCCTGTGTCCGAATATAGTCGTCCAATATATCAATCTTTATGTCTCGACTATTTTGAGACTCCTCGTTATGTCTGTGATCACATTCGGAACTCCGAACAACCTTCGGTACATCAAAATATATAAACTCATAATGAAATTGTCATCGTAACGTTAAGCGTGCGGACCCTACGGGTTCGAGAACAATGTAGACATGACCGAGACACGTCTCCGGTCAATAACCAATAGCGGAACCTGGATGCTCATATTGGTTCCTACATATTCTACAAAGATCTTTTATCGGTCAGGCTGCATAACAACATACGTTGTTCCCTTTGTCATCAGTATGTTACTTGCCCGAGATTTGATCGTTGGTACCTCAATACCTAGTTCAATCTCATTACCGGCAAGTTTCTTTACTCGTTCCGTAATACATCATCCCGCAACTAACTTATTAGTTGCAATGCTTGCAAGGCTTATGTGATGTGCATTACCGAGAGGGCCCAGAGATACCTCTCCGACAATCGGAGTGACAAATCCTAATCTCGAAATACGCCAACCCAACAAGTACCTTCGGAGACACCTGTAGAGCACCTTTATAATCACCCAGTTACGTTGTGATGTTTGGTAGCACACAAAGTGTTCCTCCAGTAAACGGGAGTTGCATAATCTCATAGTCATAGGAACATGTATAAGTCATGAAGAAAGCAATAGCAACAAACTAAATGATCAAGTGCTAAGCTAACGAAATGGGTCAAGTCAATCACATCATTCTCCTAATGATGTGATCCCGTTAATCAAATGACAACTCATGTCTATGGTTAGGAAACATAACCATCTTTGATCAACGAGCTAGTCAAGTAGAGGCATACTAGTGACACTATGTTTGTCTATGTATTCACACATGTATTATGTTTCCGGTTAATACAATTCTAGCATGAATAATAAACATTTATCATGATATAAGGAAATAAATAATAACTTTATTATTGCCTCTAGGGCATATTTCCTTCACTCGCAAACATAGTATGCCCATAAATTAGTCCCCAGCGTCTGCCTCATGCACTTTACGAGAATAGAATTCAATCGGATAATAATAAAGCATAATAATGGTATTGAAACTAGAATAAAGAGATGCACAGACGTAGCTAGTACTACTTAATTACCCTGGGTCGCCACCATTTCAGGGTTGGTTCCCCTGGGCCCACAACCTCTTTGATGAACTTTTTCCAAACCCTGCCTGGCCAAGAAAATGAATAAAGGAGTTATTAATTACTTGATATCAGGAAATGAACTAAAGAGGCCGACATAGTGCGATAATGATTGAAATTACTTATCGAGCATCAACTTCAGGCTGGTGTATTCTTTAGGTTCTTTAAGTACACGAATCGGTACTAAAGGGGCTCGTGGGGGCCCCAGCCTGACGGCAGCATGCCACCACCCCTTTAGTCCAGGTTTGTATCACAAACCGGGACTGTAGATCATAAATGAACCAAGACTAATGATGCCCGTGCCCCCGTCCGCTCCTAGCCGTTGGAGCCGGGACTAATGGTCACATTAGTCCCTTGCCAAAACCAGACCGGGACTAATACTCCAGACGAAAGGTCTGTTTTCTACTAGTGGGGCCTGCCCATGTGAGAATGTAATGCAAGGTGGTTTTTCTGTTTTACAAATCTTCTAGAATGTTCCCCGGGTTTTCTTTCTTCTTTTCTTTTCTATGTTTTTGGTCGCTTTGTACTCGGTTTTTTCCGGTATTTTTGAAAAACAAATCTTTTTTTTATTTCTTTTTTTGAATACATTTTTTTCAAATCCATGAACATTTGTTTGAATTCTAATTTCTGAACCATTTTTACATTCATTTTTTCTCAAATGCCCAAATATTTTTCAAAAAAATCTGAATTCAAATTCATGAGCATTTTTTGTTCGGGAACTTTTCTTAAATCCATGAACATTTTTCAAATTCTTAAACATTTTCTTAATTCACAAAGATTCTTTTAATGGTTGACCTTTCTTTCAATTCACGAACATGTGGACATTATTTAGATCTGTAAACATGTTTTATAAAATTCTTTAACATTTTTTCAGTTCATGATTATGTTTTAAATTCGTGAACATCATTTTTGAAATTCATGAACATTTTTTTTTATTCACAAACATCCGTAAGGTTGCCAATCATCCAGGAGGAGCCGCGGGAGGTGGAGATTCCATCCGTGGCTGCCTACGACAATGGAGCCGATCCCGGTGACGACGGTAGTATGTAAATGGACCGGCCGAGTCTACTCCCTGTGTAAGGAAATATAAGAGCGTTTAGATCACCACTTCTCTTATATTTCTTTACCGAAGGAGTACATAAGAAAAAAAACTCTGAAAAAAATTTCTTCCTCGCACGGGCCTGCTCTCCTGTTTCAGGTAGTCTCCATGTGTGTAGATTAGTATCCCTAACACAACGTGTAGACTAATTTGTGAGTGAGATAGTTCTTTGGATCTCTAGATAATGTGCCACCACGGCCTGAAAGCCTTCAATATGGCCACCACCTGTGGTTGGATGGTTAGAGAGACTCTTGTATCCCAACCCACCAGGGTTTAAATCCTGATGCTCGCATTTATTTTCCTGGATTTATTTTAGGATTTTCGTTGATGCGCATTCAGTGGGAGGAGATGTTCCCGTCGACGACGAGGCGCCTACGGTGACTTTGTAAATATCAAGATGATATGCCGACTCAGTCTTTCGGAGGTGCTCATAGGGGTAGGGTGTGCGTGTGTGCGTTCATAGGGGCGAGTGTATGCGTGTGTATATGAGCGCTTGTGTCTGTACTTATGTTCAAAAAAATATGGCCACCACGGCAGCAGACGCGCCCTCGGAAAGAAGTATCAGCTAGCGCGGCGGGATCTTCTTCTACTACTTCCTCCATTCACTTTTGTAAAACAGTGTTTTAGACATTTATAAGGACAACGCCTAAAACAGTTCAATTTCAGCTATCTAAAACGATCAAAAAAATGAACAGAGGAAGTAGTACAAATTAAGCAGCCCTAGAATGCAATGCAATGCAGCACACATAATAAAACATAGAGAAAGGTAACTATGCGGTAGACACAGACACACACTTGATTACACAAAGACAATAATAAAAACAAAGTTTCAGGCTCCTCGCGCAACCGTGTCCGGCCCCCGCGGGCTGCCGGCTGCACCCCCCATCCATCCACCCCAGCGACCTCCCCCACCCTTCCTCTCCCCACCATCGCCGGCCTTCGTGGCCAGGCTCGGCTCGGGCGGTGCCGCCGGCGGCCCACGGCTTTTCCCCTCCCATGGTGGATCCTGCGGGGGGCGGAGTTGCCCCAGGAGGTGCTTCGAGGCGGCGATGGTGCGACGCGGCGGCGGTGTAGCTTGGTGTTGGTGTTGGTGGCCGGTGGCGTGGGGCATGACCGTTAGTGCTCTGGGCCCCTTTAGGCCCCATCTGGGCTGGGGCGGGCCAGCGGCTCCGATCTGTGGCGTAGCTTCTTGGAGGCGGCGGTGGGGCGTTGGGAACTTGGGTGGTGGTGGCGCCGTCGTCGGTTAGCTGTAGCGAGGCGAAGGAGACTTTGTGGGCTCGATCTAAGCCCGGCGGGCTCGGGTGGCCTGGTTTGCCTCTCGCCGCTGCGTACGGCCGGTTACCGTGATGGCGCTAGAGGAACTGGCCTCTTGTGCGACGGCGGTGGAGGTTGTTCCTTCCCACTCGACCGCGGTGTTGCCGCCCCCGGATCCCTGCGTTTTCATTCTCCGTCCTCTAGGTCTCATGATGATGGCCTCGGTGAGACGGCGTGGGTGGCTTCGAGACCATGGTGGCGCAGGTAGGTGGGCGGAGTGCTGGGTGGAAGACTCTGGAGCAATTTAGGGTTTCTAGTCTACCCTCTATTCCTCTGCGCTTGCCTGGGGTGCCGCTCACAAATCGCATTCCTGAGGCTAGGGGGTAGGGACCTTCTTATACCGTCTTTCCAAATTGATTATGGCATATTATTTGGAAAAAGGAAGAGTGGAAATATTGCTCAATGGTTAAAATTAGTGCATTATGGAATTTTGTACAATGGCCTCTTCTTTTTTGATGGTCCAATGAATGTTGGCAACCCAAACTATTTATTTGGGGAAGATAACTCCACATGGAGGAATACCTTCAATGGGAACACATGCTTGGAATCTTATTATCTACATCATCAATGACTTGGTCACATATCTTGGAACTGGATCAAGAGGCTTATTGATTCCGGAATTCTAAACTTTTGTGGGAGGACTATGGTATCTTGGGAAGCATATATGATGGTATGTTTTGTTTCTATACACCTTTTCCGAAGGTGGGGAAAGAAGAATACTGGTGGAAAATAGGAACATGATCAGGGGTGGAATTATTGACAATCATACAGGAATGTAATTTTGACCCCAAGGAAACTACAAGTGACACTCCCAACATGACATGCTTAGGATAAGTGGGATGAATTAGCTTGGAATATCATGTCTGGATAATTGTTATGTGTTGTTGAGGGATGTCACTCTAAATTTTAGAGGAATCACTAAATTCTCTTAAGTTTTTTTATGTCAACTATGGGTGGAAGAATTGCGGGAACGAATAAACTCAAATGAGTAAGAGCATAGTTTGGGAACTTAATATCATACCAAATAACCGCAAGACTATTGTCTGGAAGTGTTTTTTTGTAAGGATAATTGGCTCACTGGAATATTATAATGTCACTCTTGTTATTCAATTATTCACACAGAGGGAAATATACTTTGTGGAAACTCTCTCTCCTGGAATTTTGGGAAAGAGGAACTAAAGACATTGTTTGCTAATTGAGTATATTAATGTATGGTCTTATAACAAGTCATATGGTTTTCTAAATGAAGCAAGGCGGTCATCTACAAATGTAGGTGTAAAGTATTTTGCATTATCATTGTATATGTTAACATTGTTTTGTTGTTTGCAATCATAACATCACATTGATGGAAGTGAAAGCTTGGTCATCTTTTAACTTTCATATGAAAGGAACATTTCAAACATCCTATGTTTTACGAGTGGAAATACATAAAAAATATTTTGAAGTGTTTCTCTATGGAAAATTGCTAATATGTTAAAATACCTTTGATAAAGGGAATCATACTCAGTGAGGAATTATATTTGAACTCCCAAGGAAAAATGGAATAATAAATGATACTGGAATTCGTATGTATCTTCATTATATTATCATGCCTTAGCTACTGGAATTTATGTTGCATTCAAGCAGTGGAAGGAAAAACGAGCAGCTAAGGGAATCTCACACATCATATAAGATTGTGGAAAGTGCATCACAATCTGTCACTTCTTTTGAAATTTATATTAAAGGTAAACACATTGAGGAAACTATTAGTCTATCTACAAGATAAGAAATAAATCTAGGTGTGCATATTCAATTTTTTTGTAGTACTAATATGGTGCAGGTTAACTGACATAAGTCAGGAATTTCGTTCAACACATGGTTAATTATGGAACTTCATTTACTGATTGGATTTGATATTTATGTGGTTTTGAAAATTTATTCAACACGGTTATCATATATTTTGACTCAATGTGGAATTATTCATATTATTGATATATGTGTTGGAAATATGCCCTAGAGGCAATAATAAATTGATTATTATTATATTTCCTTGTTCATGATAATCGTTTATTATCCATGCTATAATTGTATTGATAGGAAACTCAGATACATGTGTGGATACATAGACAACACCATGTCCCTAGTAAGCCTCTAGTTGACTAGCTCGTTAATCAATAGATGGTTACGGTTTCCTGACTATGGACATTGGATGTCGTTGATAACGGGATCACATCATTAGGAGAATGATGTGATGGACAAGACCCAATCCTAAGCATAGCACTAGATCGTGTAGTTCGTATGCTAAAGCTTTTCTAATGTCAAGTATCATTTCCTTAGACCATGAGAGTTGATCACGGGATGATGTGTTACGGAACGAGTAAAGAGACTTGCCGGTAACGAGATTGAACAAGGTATCGGGATACCGACGATCGAATCTCGGGTAAGTATCGTACCGATAGACAAAGGGAATTGTATACGGGATTGATTAAGTCCTTGACATCGTGGTTCATCCGATGAGATCATCGTGGAACATGTGGGAGCCAACATGGGTATCCAGATCCCGCTGTTGGTTATTGACAGGAGAACGTATCGGTCATGTCTGCATGGTTCCCGAACCCGTAGGGTCTACACACTTAAGGTTCGATGACGCTAGGGTTATAAAGGAAGTTTGTATGTGGTTACCGAATGTTGTTCGGAGTCCCGGATGAGATCCCGGACATCACGAGGAGTTCCGAAATGGTCCGGAGGTAAAGATTTATATATGGGAAGTCCTGTTTCGGCCATCGGGACAAGTTTCGGGGTCATCGGTATTGTACCGGGACCACCGAAAGGGTCCCGGGGGTCCACCGGGTGGGGCCACCTATCCAGGAGGGTTCCATGGGCTGAAGTGGGAAGGGATCCAGCCCAAAGTGGGCTGGGGCGCCACTTTCCCCTAGGGCCCATGCGCCTAGTGTGGGGGAAACCCTAAAAGGAAGAGTCCTAGGAGGGGAAGGCACCTCCTAGGTGCCTTGGGGGGGAGGGAATCCTCCCTTGGCCGCCACCCCAAGGCCCATCTAGGGCTGCCGCCCCCTAGGGGTGGGAACCCTAGAGGGGGCGCACCCTCCTCCCTCTCCCCTATATATAGTGAGGCATAGGGGCTGCTCATAACACGCGATCTGATCTCTGCCTGTTGGTGCATCCCTCCCTCTCTTTCTCCTCATATCTCGCGGTGCTTGGTGAAGCCCTGCAGGATTGCCACGCTCCTCCATCACCACCACGCCATTGTGCTGCTGTTGGATGGAGTCTTCCTCAACCTCTCCCTCTCTCCTTGCTGGATCAAGGCATGGGAGACGTCACCGGGCTGTACGTGTGTTGAACGCGGAGATGCCGTCCTTTCGGTACTAGGATCTCCGGTGATTTGGATCACGACGAGTACGACTCCATCAACCCCGTTCTCTTGAACGCTTCCGCTTAGCGATCTACAAGGGTATGTAGATGCACTCTCCTTCCCCTCGTTGCTAGTCTCTCCATAGATAGATCTTGGTGACACGTAGGAAAATTTTGAATTTCTGCTACGTTCCCCAACAGTGGCATCATGAGCTAGGCCTATGCGTAGTTTCTATGCACGAGTAGAACACAAAGTAGTTGTGGGCGTTGATTTTGTTCAATATGCTTGCCGTTACTAGTCTTATCTTGATTCGGCAGCATCGTGGGATGAAGCGGCCCGGACCAACCTTACACGTATGCTTACGTGAGACCGGTTCCACCGACTGACATGCACTAGTTGCATTAGGTGGCTGGCGGGTGTCTGTCTGTGACGCCCCCGATTTAATCGTACACTAATCATACACGCAAACGTGTACGATCAAGATCAGGGACTCACGGGAAGATATCACAACACAACTCTACAAATAAAATAAGTCATACAAGCATCATATTACAAGCCAGGGGCCTCGAGGGCTCGAATACAAGAGCTCGATCATAGACGAGTCAGCGGAAGCAACAATATCTGAGTACAGACATAAGTTAAACAAGTTTGCCTTAAGAAGGCTAGCACAAACTGGGATACAGATCGAAAGAGGCGCAGGCCTCCTGCCTGGGATCCTCCTAACTACTCCTGGTCGTCGTCAGCGGGCAGCACGTAGTAGTAGGCACCTCCGGTGTAGTAGGAGTCGTCGCCGAAGGTGGCGTCTGGCTCCTGGGCTCCAACCTCTGGTTGCGACAACCAGGTAGAAGGGATAGGGGGAAAAGAGGGAGAAAGCAACCGTGAGTACTCATCCAAAGTACTCGCAAGCAAGGAGCTATACTACATATGTATGCATTGGTATCAAATGGAATAAGGGCATCATATGTGGACTGAACTGCAGAAAGCCGGAATAAAGGGGGATAGCTAGTCCTTTCGAAGACTACGCTTCTGGCAGCCTCCGTATTGCAACATGTAGAAGAGATTAGACTGAAGTCCTCCAAGTAGCATCGCATAGCATAACCCTAACCGCTGATCCTCCCCTCGTCGCCCTGTGAGAGAGCGATCACCGGTTGTATCTGGCACTTGGAAGGGTGTGTTTTATTAATTATCCGGTTCTAGTTGTCATAAGGTCAAGGTACAACTCCAAATCGTCCTGTTACCGAAGATCACGGCTATTCGAATAGATTAACTTCCCTGCAGGGGTGCACCACATACCCCAACACGCTCGATCCCATTTGGCCGGACACACTTTCTTGGGTCATGCCCGGCCTCGGAAGATCAACACGTTGCAGCCCCACCTAGGCACAACAGAGAGGTCAGCACGCCGGTCTAAACCTAAGCGCACAGGGGTCTGGGCCCATCGCCCTTAGCACACCTGCACGTTGCGAACGCGGCCAAAAGCAGACCTAGCCTAGTGGCCTTCCAGTCCAATCCGGCGCGCGCCACTCAGTCGCTGACGTCACGAAGGCTTCGTCTGATACCACGACGCCGGGATACCCATAACTACTCCCGCGTAGATGGTTAGTGCGTCTAGACCAAATAGCCAGACTTAGATCAAATACCCAGATCTCGTTAAGCGTGTTAAGTATCCGCGAACGCCGACCAGGGCCAGGCCCACCTCTCTCCTAGGTGGTCGGAACCTGCCCTGCCGCTCCTCCTCAAAACTCCACTCGCGGGTGCTCCTCAAGCCGACCCGTCTTTAGTCACCACATGTATCATGTATAAAGTATATAGTATATACCCATGATCAACTCCCGAGTGATCACGGCCCGATAGTATAGCACGGCAGACGGACAAGGATGTAGGGCCACTGATGATAAACTAGCATCCTATACTAAGCATTAGGATTGCAGGTAAAGGTAACAACAGTAGTAGCAAGGACAGGCTATGCATCAGTATAGGATTAACGGGAAGCAGTAACATGCTACACTACTCTAATGCAAGCAGTATAGAGAAGAGTAGGCGATATCTGGTGATCAAAGGGGGGGCTTGCCTGGTTGCTCAGACAAGAAGGAGGGTCGTCGTCGACGTAGTCGATCACAGGGGCATCAGCGGCAGTCTCGGGGTCTACCGGAAAAGTAACGGAGGGGGAACACAATAAATAACAGAGCAATCAAGGCATAACATGACAAACGTGGTGCTAGAGGTGATCTAACGCAGGGATAGGTGATACCGGCGAAGGGGGGGGACATCCGGGAAAGTATTCCCGGTGTTTCGCATTTTCAGACAGATGAACCAGAGGAGGAAAGTTGCGTGTTCGCTATGCTAGAGATGCGTGGCGGACGAACGGGCTGCGTATCCGGATTCGTCTCGTCGATCTGAGCATCTTTCATGTAGAAAGTATTTTCATCCGAGCTACGGATTATTTTATATTAATTTTTAAAGATTTTAAATCATTTTCTAATCTATTAATTAATAATTGAATTAACATTATCCAGAATAGTGTACGCTGACGTCAGCATGACATCAGCAGTCAACAGGGCATTGACTGGGTCAAACTGACGCGTGGGTCCCGCATGTCATTGATTGATTAGGCTAATCAGGGGTTAATTAAGTTAACTAGTAATTAGGTTAATCTAATCAAGATTAGTTAATTTAATTTAATTAATTCTTTAATTAATTAATTAATTTAATAATAATTATTTAATTAATTATTTTTATTATTATTATTTTTAATTCTTTATTATTATTATTATTAAAACATTCTGGGCATGGGGCCCATCTGTCATAGGCCCCAGGGGCCGATGCGGGTGTGCAGGCGCTACAGGCGCCTGTGCGGGCGCTCGCCCGCAGGGAGCGGCGGGGCGAGGCCAAGTCACGGCGCCCGCGATGGCCGACGGCGCGGCGGCGTGGGTGGCGCAGGGGATGGAGTGCGGGGCCGGCGACGAGTGCCCGCCGCCCGGCAGGGCGCTACGGGGCAGCAAGCGAAAACGGGGGGGCTTGCGGGCTGGCGCCGGCAACCGTGGAGGTGGCCGCGACCGAGGCAGGCGGCTGGGACGCGCTAGCCTAGCGCGGGCACGGCTGGGCGAAGCCAGCGCGGCCAGGGCGCGTAGTGAGTGAGGGAGCGGGGCGGGGCGCCGGTTGTAGTGGCCGCGGCAGCGCACAGCAAGGGGGGCGCAGTAGCGGCAGGTAGACGCGAGTGCAGCGGGCAGGGGCCAGGGAGCGGAGCTCCAAGCGCGGCGGCGCTGCAGACGGGAGCGGAGCAGGCGCGCAGAAGTGGGGTAGCGGCGCGGGAAGGCGTGCGGCATCTGGACGGCATCGCCAGCGAAGCGAGGCTGGCGCGCGGGTGCGCGCGTGCTCACCGCGAGCACGAGCACCGGGCGGCGCGTGCACGGCTGCGGGACGGTGCGAGGAGCAACGAGGAAGAGAGGCCGGGGCCTCACCGCGGATTCGTGGGGTCAAAGGCAGCGGGGCTCGAGGAAGTCGACGGGGACGACGCGCGATGGGGAGGCAGGCCGGCAGGGAGGAGGACGGGGTCGCGTCGACGACGGAGAGGCGAGCGGCGTGGTTCCGGCGACGGGATCCGGGGAGCGTCAGGCGAGGGCGGGTGTTGACGAGGCGGCGGGGTCGTGCCCCGATCCCGTTCTGGATCGGGAAGGGGGTGAGGACGGGGAGGCGAGCGACGGGGTCTAGGCGGCGATGGCGGCCATGGCGCGCAACGGCAGCGGGAGGGGTCGGGGGCGTCGGTTGCCCCCCCCCCCCGATCCAGATCCGTTCGTGGGGGGGGAAGGAGCGAGGGGAGTGCGGGACGAGTGGGTGGCGGCTAGGGTTTCGGTTGACCAGGGTGGGGGTTATGGGGGTGTGTGGGGGGGCGGCTGGGCCGGGGGGGGGGGGGGCGTTCGGGCGGCTGAGGCCAGCTGGGCCACTTGGCCCAGCGGGGGGGGGCTTTCTCTTTTTTTTGTTAGTTTAGTTTTTCCCTTTTCTGTTTTATTTCTAGTTTCTTTTATTTTTAGTTTTATAAAAATTACGACTAGTGCCTAAATTTGTATTTATCAACAAGCTACTGTGAGGTTAATTCTTAACACATAATAAAATAGTTTTAGCATTTTATAAATTCAATAGGTATCTCTTTAGTTGTTTTCACTACTGTTTTAATTGTTTTAGAGCCTTTAAACATTTTACTAAAGTTTGGTTTCTCCACCATAATTACTTACGATCTATTTGACACAACCCAAACATTTTAGTTTTGATATTTGAAAAATTTACTGTTTGCCTATATTTTAAATTTTAATTTGAATCATTTCTTTGAACTAGCTCGAGTTTATCAACAGTAACCGAGGTGACATGGCACCATTAGCAGAGGTTTACTGTAGCTTAATTATCCGGGCGTCACACTGTCTCTCCCACTTTAGTCGGATCGGATTCGATGAAAAGGGTCCTTATGAAGGGTAAATAGCAATTGGCATATCACGTTGTGGTTTTGCATAGGTAAGAAACGTTCTTGCTAGAAACCCATAGCAGCCACGTAAAACATGCAAACAACAATTAGAGGACGTCTAACTTGTTTTTGCAGGATATGCTATGTGATGTGATATGGCCAAAAGGATGTGATGAATGATATGTGGCGCCCCCGATTTGACCGTACACTAATCATACACGCAAACGTGTACGATCAAGATCAGGGACTCACGGGAAGATATCACAAGACAACTCTACAAATAAAATAAGTCATACAAGCATCATATTACAAGCCAGGGGCCTCGAGGGCTCGAATACAAGAGCTCGATCATAGACGAGTCAGCGGAAGCAACAATATCTGAGTACAGACATAAGTTAAACAAGTTTGCCTTAAGAAGGCTAGCACAAACTAGGATACAGATCGAAAGAGGCGCAGACCTCCTGCCTGGGATCCTCCTAACTACTCCTGGTCGTCATCAGCGGGCATCACGTAGTAGTAGGCACCTCCGGTGTAGTAGGGGTCGTCGTCGACGGTGGCGTCTGGCTCCTGGGCTCCAACATCTGGTTGCGACAACCAGGTAGAAGGGATAGAGGGAAAGAAGGAGAAAGCAACCGTGAGTACTCATCCAAAGTACTCGCAAGCAAGAAGCTACACTACATATGCATGGGTAAATGTGTAAAGGGTCATATCGGTGGACTGAACTGCAGAAAGCCAGAATAAGAGGGGGATAGCTAATCCTTTCAAAGACTATGCTTCTGGCAGCCTCCGTCTTGCAGCATGTAGAAGGGAGTAGACTGAAGTCCTCCAAGTAACATCGCATAGCATAATCCTAACCGATGATCCTCCCCTCGTCGCCCTGTGAGAGAGCGATCACCGGTTGTATCTGGCACTTGGAAGGGTGTATTTTATTAAGTATCCGGTTCTAGTTGTCATAAGGTCAAGGTACAACTCCAAGTCGTCCTGTTACCGAAGATCACGGCTATTCGAATAGATTAACTTCCCTGCAGGGGTGCACCACATTCCCCAACACGCTCGATCCCATTTGGCCGGACACACTTTCCTGGGTCATGCCCGGCCTCGGAAGATCAACACGTCGCAGCCCCACCTAGACCAACAGAGAGGTCAGCACGCTGGTCTAAACCTAAGCGCCCAGGGGTCTGGGCCCATCGCCCTTAGCACACCTGCACGTTGCGTGGGCGGCCGGAAGCAGACCTAGCCTAGTGGCGTTCCGGTCCAATCCGGCGCGCGCCGCTCCGTTGCTGACGTCACGAAGGCTTCGGCTGATACCACGACGCTGGGATACCCATAACTACTCCCACGTAGATGGTTAGTGCGTATAGACCAAATGGCCAAACTCAGTTCAAATACCCAGATCTCGTTAAGCGTGTTAAGTATCCGCGAACGCCGACCAGGGCCAGGCCCACCTCTCTCCTATGTGGTCGGAACCTGCCCTGTCGCTCCGCCTCAAAGATCCACACAGAGGGCCGTTGGGACAAAGGTCCTTTCAGCCCCCAATCCGTGAATCACTCGCGGGTGCTCCACAAGCCGACCCGTCTTTAGTCACCACATGTATCCTGTAGAAAGTATGTAGTAATATACCCGTGATCACCTCCCGAGTGATCACGGCCCAGTATTATAGCATGGCAGACGGACAAGAGTGTAGGGCCACTGATGGAACACTAGCATTCTATACTAAGCAGTAGGATAGCAGGTAATGGTAACAACAGTAGTAACAAGGACAGGCTATGCATCAGGATAGGAATAACGGAAAGCAGTAACATGCTACACTACTCTAATGCAAGCAGTAAAGAGGAGAGTAGGCGATATCTGGTGATCAAGGGGGGGGCTTGCCTGGTTGCTCTGGCAAGAGAGAGGGGTCGTCAACTCCGTAGTCGTACTGGGTAGCAGCGGCGTCGGTCTTGGTGTCTAGCGGAAGAAGAGGGGGGAAGAAACAATAATTATAATGCAAACAGATGCATAACGATGCATGACAAGGCAAGTAACGGTGCTAGGGGTGCCCTAACGCGGTATTAGGTGATACCGGTGAAGGGGGATAACATCCGGGAAAGTATCCCCGGTGTTTCGCGTTTTCGGACAGATGAACCGGAGGTGAAATGTTGCAGGTTCACTATGCTAGGGACACGTGGAGGACGAACGGGCTGCGTATCCGAATTCGTCTCGTCGTTCTGAGCAACTTTCATGTACAAAGTTTTTCCATCCGAGCTACGGTTTATTTTATATTAAATCTAAAAGATTTAAATCACTTTCAGGATTTATTTATTTAATTTAATCAACATTATCCAGAATAGTGTCTGCTGACGTCATCATGACGTCAGCATGACGTCAGCAGTAGACCAGGTCAACCTGACAGGTGGGTCCCGTTCGTCACTCTGTTTTAATTAACTAACAGTTAATTAGGTTAATTAGTGATTAGGTTAATCTAATCATAATTAATTAACTTAATTAATTCCTTAATTAATTAATTAATTAATTTTATTATTATTATATTTTTTTTAATTCTTTTTTTTTCATTTTGGGCGTGGGGCCCCCTAGTCAGTGGCTCATCCGAGCCACCAGGGGCTAACGGGCGCGGCCGAACAGGGCTGCAACCGAGCGGAGCCCCGGGGCGTTTGGGCGCGAGCGCCGGCGGCCATGGGCCGCGACGGCGACCGGAGCGGGGCTGGGACGGCGAGCGGCTGTGGCGCGAGGCGAGGCGGGGCGATGGCGCGGTCGGTGGTGCCCGTGCACGTGGCCGAGGCGACCAGGGGGGAAGGGCGCGGCGTCCGCGGCAGGGGAGCCGCACGGAGAAAGCGGGGAGGGGCCGGGGGCGGGACGGCCCGGCGCGGGCGACGGTGGCGCCGGAGCGCGTCGAGCGGCGACTGCCGAGGCGACCTAGGGGGAGAGGAGGGCGAAGGGGGGGAGCTCACGGGGGGGGGGGGGGAGTAGGGCAACGGGGCAGTGGGCTCGGGGGCGGTCGGGGAAGACCGGCGAGGAGGAGGACGAGGAGGCGTTCGGCAGCGGCGGGACGGCGCGCGTCCACGGCGTCCGGCGAGGAGGGGGTGAGGACGAGCGACGGGGCGGCGGTGGTCGGGATCCGGGGGGGTCAAGCGCCGGTGGGGGGGGGGGAGGCGGCGACGGTCGACGGGCGTTGGGGGCCGGGCGAGGGGGAAGGGGATCGGGCTCCTCCCGATCCAGATCCAGCGCGAGGGGGGGTGGGGGAGAGCGAGTGGGGAGTGGGGGTGAGTGGGGCGACGGGGTGGGGTTATGGGGGGGGGGTGGCCGGCTGGGCTTTTGCCCAGGTGGGCCGGTGTTGGCCTGGCCGGCTGGGCCGTCTGGCCCATTGGGGGGGTTCTTTTATATATTTTTTTTCGGTTTGTTTTCTGTTTTTTGTATTATCTTTTATGTTTTGATTCATTTTAAGTATTTAGGTCTTTTATAAAGGCATGGATCCCACACCATAAATTCCTAGGCATTTATTTGCTCACCCCGAACATTTTGTCTTAAATTTTGAAAAGTTTTTTTATTCTTTGGTTGATTTTGAATTTGAATTTGAATCAGTTTCGAACTAACACGAGATTAGGAACAGTAACCGAGGTGACGTGGCATCATTAGCAGAGGTTCACTGTAGCTTAATTATCCGGGCGTTACAAAACTCCTCCACTACAAGAAATCTCGTCCCGAGATTTAGGAGGTAGAAGGAAACAGTGCAGGGTATTCATCGCGAAGACGTTCCTCGCGTTCCCAGGTGGCTTCGTCTTCAGAGTGATTCGACCACTGGACCTTGAGGAACTTGATCGCCTTCTGACGTGTGCGGCGTTCAGCTTGGTCAAGAATGCGGACCGGATGCTCTTTATCAGAGAGGTCCTGTTGCAATTCGAGCACTTCATGATCCACCGCTCGGATTGGATCCTTGAAGCAACGGCGGAGTTGTGACACGTGGAACACATCGTGAACCTGAGAAAGGTTCGGCGGAAGCTCCAGTTGATATGCCACCTTTCCACGCCTTTCGAGAATAGTGAAGGGACCGATATAGCGAGGAGCTAGCTTGCCCTTGATCCCGAAGCGGTGAGCACCCTTCATTGGTGTAACTCGAAGATAAGCCTTTTCGCCAGGTTGATAGACCATGTCTTGGTGATGACGGTCATACTGACTTTTCTGACGTGACTGAGCAGTCTTGAGATTCTCGCGAATAATGCGAACTTGTTCTTCGGCCTGTTGGATAATATCCGGACCAAAGAGTGGACGCTCCCAGTTTCTGACCAGTTTAGAGGGGTTCGACACTTTCGTCCATATAGCACTTCGAAGGGGGACATCTTCAGACTAGCTTGATAGCTATTATTATAAGACAACTCGGCATATGGAAGAGATTCCTCCCATTTCTTGCCGAATGAGATTACACAAGCTCGAAGCATGTCTTCGAGCACTTGGTTGACACGGTCAACTTGCCCTTGTGACTGCGGATGAAACGCAGTACTGAAAGATAAGTGAGTCCCCATAGCTTCTTGAAACTTGCCCAGAATCTTGAAGTGAATAAACTACCACGGTCTGAACTGATAACCAGTGGGATACCGTGAAGTGAAACAATTCTGGCCATGTAGAGAGTAGCAAGCTGACTAGCCGTGATTGTCTCTTTGACCGCCAGAAAATGGGCAACTTTGGAAAGCCGGTTAATGACGACAAGAATAGCATCATTACCTTTCTGCGATTTGGGAAATTCAGTGACGAAGTCCATTTCAACATAGTCCCATTTCCATTCAGGAATAGAGATAGGTTGCAGAGTTCTAGCAGGCCTTTGATGCTCTGCTTTGATTCGGCGACAAACGTCACACTCAGCAACATAACGAGCAATGTCCTGCTTCATATTAGACCACCAGAATCTTTGACGAATATCCTGGTACATCTTTGTACTACCAGGATGGATGGACAGAGGCGTATCATGAGCTTCTTGCATAACCCCTTTAGTCTTATCCAGGTTTTTCTTCGAACATGGTACCACTAGGCGGCCTTTGAAATACAAGGCGCCATCGTCGGCGATCGTGAAGAATGAGGGCTTTCCCCTTTTGAGGTCGCGCTTAATCTTGAGGACTTCATCGTCACACTTCTGTATCCATTTGATGGTGTCCACAAGATCTGGTTTCGCAACCAGGGTATTGAGAGAACCCTTGGAAACAACATGGAGGTTCTGTATGGGGAAACCTTCGGGAGGGGGAGCGAGTGATCCCGGGGGAACAATATGGAGGTTCAGCCTTCTAAATTCTTCGGTAAGCGAGGGCTGAACTTTGTGGACCTGGAGGTGGTTGCAGTAAGACTTGTGGCTCAAGGCATCAGCCATTACATTAGCCTTGCCGGGGGTATAGGATATACCCACGTCAAAGTCTGCAACCGTCTCCATCCATCTTTGCTGGCGTAGGTTCAAATCTGGCTGAGTAAACAGATACTTCAGACTTTGATGGTCGGTGAAGATCTCGCAACGATTACCGAGAAGGTAATGTCGCCACTGCTTCAGTGCATGAATGACGGCAGCCAGCTCGAGGTCGTGAACTGGGTAGTTTTCTTCGTGAGGGCGCAGTTGACGAGAGGCATAAGCAATCACTCTGCGCTCCTGCATTAGGACACAGCCTAATCCTTGGCGGGAAGCGTCGCAGTAAATGACGAAGTCCTTCTTAGTATCAGGTGGTGCAAGCACGGGGGCAGAAGTCAACTTGTCTTTGAGCGCCTGGAAACTTTCCTGACACTTGTCTGTCCAGTCAAACTTGACACCCTTATGCAACAAATTAGTCAGAGGCCTGGCAATCTTGGAGAAGTTCTCGACGAATCGACGGCAATAGCTGGCGAGACCGAGAAAACTTCGGACTTGCTTCACATTCTTCGGAGGAGTCCAATCGAGAATAGCCTGAACTCGTTCAGGGTTGACGGCAATACCATCTTTGGAGATGACATGCCCAAGATAGGTTACTTCGGGAAGCCAGAATTCACACTTGGAATACTTAGCATACAGCTGATGCTCCCGAAGCTTTTCCAGCAGAAGACGAAGATATTCAATATGTTCCTCCTTGTTCTTGGAAAATACAAGGATATCGTCCAAATAAACCACGACGAACTTGTCGAGGTAATCCATGAATATATAATTCATCAGACGAGAGAAGGTGGCTGGAGCATTCGTTAAGCCGAATGACATGACGGTGTACTCGTATGATCCATACCGAGTCACGAAGGCAGTTTTTGGGATGTCCTCTTCACGAACACGGATCTGGTGGTAACCCAACCTCAAGTCGAGTTTGGAGAACACTGATGAACCAGCCAGTTGATCATAAAGATCATTGATCCAAGGAAGAGGGTATTTATTCTGAATGGCAGCTTGGTTTATAGGACGGTAGTGTTGGACCAATCGGTTTGTCCCATCCTTCTTCCTAACAAAGAGAGAAGGTGCTCCCCAAGGAGAGCAACTTGGGCGAATGAAACCTTTGACAAGAGATTTGTCGATTTCCTCCTTAAGCTCAAGGAGTTCATGCGGCGGCATCTTGTAGGGTCGTTTAGCTATAGGGGTAGTGCCGGGTTTCAAGTCGATGATGAATTCGACAGCTCTAGCAGGGGGAATCCCTGGAAGTTCTTCTGGGAATACATCTTGGAATTCACGAACGACGGGAACGTTTTCAATGCCCTCGAGTGGTGCAGCGTTCAACGCATTCAAGGCATAAAGTCGTGCCTCGGCGTTCTGAACTAGATGAGCTTGATAAGCTATTATTTCATCAGAAGGGTGTAGCAGATGGACGACCTTAGTGGCGCAAACTATAGAAGCAGTATGCGCTTTTAACCAATTCATTCCCAGAATGAGATCAATGCTACAGGACTTCAGTATGATGGGAGAGACAAGGAATTCCAGTGCTTCGATTTCTACAGGGACGTCGTTGCAAATCATGGAGGTTCGACATTGGCCCGCAGGGGTGTGTACTAATAGTGAAGCATCCATGTTCTCACATTTAATGTCGTGCAAGCATGCAAAACCTTCTGACATGAATGAATGCGATGCACCTGTATCAAATAAAACGGATGCTGGTACTGAATTTACGAGGAGGGTACCCATCACAGTAGCAGGCTGGTCTTGAGCTTTGCTCAGATCAACGTGGTTGGCATGAACACGACCATAAGACTTGGCATTGTTGCTGCGGGGCTGGTTGCTTCCACGGCCAGTTGCTGGAAGGGCCAGTTGATTTTGGTTCTGGTTGCATTCCCTAGCACGATGCCCTGGTTGTCCACACCTGAAGCACAATCCATTATTGGGAGTGGGAATAGGAGCTTGTGGTGGTGGAGCTGGGAGTCTTGGCTGCCTAGTCGGAGGAGCAGGCAGACGAGGTGCAGCATAGGTCTGCCTTGGGGTAGGTGCATCCGGCTGGTACAAGCTATTGGGAATCCATATCTTGCGTTTCTGCGAGGACGGGCCCGAAGATGAGCCCGTGTCACGGTTGCGCCTGTGAGAGCTCTGGTATTCCTGCAGACCAGTTTCGACATTGATGGCTTTGTTCACCAAGGTGGCGAAATCAGTAAAGTCGTGCACTAGAAGTGCGAGCTTGATGTCAGCTTGAAGGCCATCACGGAACTTCTCCTGTCTGTGTGCATCAGTTGCAATGTCTTCTTCAGCATAGCGGGACATGTCCAGAAACTCCCGCTGATAAGCTTCCACAATTTTGTTGCCTTGGGTGAGGTTGCGGAACTCACGTTTCTTACGGTCCATGACTCCCTGAGGAATGAAGCGAGCACGGAAGGCAGCTTGGAAGTCTGGCCAGGTGATGATTGTTCCAGCTGGCAGAGTACGCCTGTGGCTGTCCCACCATTGAGCTGCGGGTCCCTTCAGGAAGAAGGAAGCAAAGGTGACATAGCTGGCAGGGGCTACATCAGCAGACTCCATCTCATAGGTGATGTCACGGAGCCAGTCATCAGCATCCAGAGGCTGAGTTGAGCTGCGGTACACAGTTGGGTTCAGGCGCATGAAATCCTGCAGAGTCACTGGGGTTGGCTGCTGGTTCATATTGGGGCGAGGAAACTGAGCCATCATATTCTCCATGAACTGGCGATTCATCTCAAGCTGTTGGATCATACCAGCCATGTACTCAGGCGGTGGTGGGGCGTTGCCACCACGACCACGACCACCTGGTCTAACCATCCTGCTAATATTTAACAGGGGTAGTTCAGCATTGAGGAATTGCAAAAAAAATCAAGAATCATTCATGAAGAAACATGCACAATGAACGTAGCACGATAGATACTACATAGTAGTCGGCATATCTTACAAAAGAGATCAGCATAGAGTTCGTTACACCGAGTTCGGTACATAGGCTAAGACATCATAGGCGGCACACAGGCTCGCGGCGAATGCATCTAACACTAATAAGCAAGTCTACGTCAGTCCCATGCGGTACTGCGGAGGTAGGTGTAGCCTGAAAGCTGGTAGTGTGGCATCGGGTACACCACGTCGGCAACCTGGGGTCCGCGGGGAACCTGACGCTCAAGTGGCAGAATAGGACCAAGTGCAGGAGAGTAGCCTCCCACATCTGGCCAGCCGACGCCCTGAGGCATCACGGTCCTGGCAGGGTAGACCGCAGAACGCGATAGATCACCAGATCGGACAGAGGGGTGCAACAGTGTTAGAGCACGGTAGAGGTGCTGACGAGTGGTGTACAACTCGTGGCGAAGAGCTCGGTTAGCGCGATCCAGCCCATCAGCATGCAGAACCAGGTTCTGATGGTAGAAGGGCTCTCGGGTGACAGTGGAGTAGGCAGCAGTGTAGTAACCCTCCGCACCAACATCGGATGCGATAGCAACGTGCCTGAAGGGGGAGGTATCCAACTCCTGATACTCTCCACGGAGACGTGTCAGAGCAGCATAAGCAGCGTCGTGGACTGCCATATCGATAGTCACTCCAACACCATGAGCAGTGTGCAGCACGGTAGTGGAGTCATACTCTCGAGAGTAGAGGTGGACGATGGCACGGTACTGCTCCTGGTTGAAGTCCTGGTACTCCTCATAGACGGTGTACTCAGGGTGCCAGCGATAACCCAGATAGGTCATCATCTCAACCAACACAGCAGGTGATCCTGAGGCACCAATGGCCGTCGTGTGGCGCACGACCTGCCTCGTGGGTTCCATCTGAAAACAAAGATGTTTTCACAGGAGTCAAATGACAATGTGGATAATGTTCAATTACTACTCTAAAGAACAACTAGGGCTTATCCAACTTTGGGGTGAATGTCGTAATGGGACCCTATTGTCAGAGTTAGTAAAATCGTTTAACCCGAGTAGGAGAGAGTTCAGAGCCCCAGAGTAAAGGTCGAGGAGTAAAAGATCCTAGTACCACCCGATGGCGACGTGGGCCCATAAGGCACACAGCCAAGTTAGTAAAAGTTTTTACAATGTCTAGACTCGACTTCGGCCAAGGAGTGTGGAAGGGGGATTCCTACAGGCAGTCGGCTCTGATACCAACTTGTGGCGCCCCCGATTTGACCGTACACTAATCATACACGCAAACGTGTACGATCAAGATCAGGGACTCACGGGAAGATATCACAACACAACTCTACAAATAAAATAAGTCATACAAGCATCATATTACAAGCCAGGGGCCTCGAGGGCTCGAATACAAGAGCTCGATCATAGACGAGTCAGCGGAAGCAACAATATCTGAGTACAGACATAAGTTAAACAAGTTTGCCTTAAGAAGGCTAGCACAAACTGGGATACAGATCGAAAGAGGCGCAGACCTCCTGCCTGGGATCCTCCTAACTACTCCTGGTCGTCATCAGCGGGCATCACGTAGTAGTAGGCACCTCCGGTGTGTTGGAAATATGCCCTAGAGGCAATAATAAATTAGTTATTATTATATTTCCTTGTTCATGATAATTGTCTTTATTCATGCTATAACTGTATTATCCGGAAATCGTAATACACGTGTGAATACATAGACCATAATATGTCCCTAGTAAGCCTCTAGTTGACTAGCTCGTTGATCAAATAGATGGTTACGGTTTCCTAACCATGGACATTGGATGTCGTTGATAACGGGATCACATCATTAGGAGAATGATGTGATGGACAAGACCCAATCCTAAGCCTAGCACAAAGATCGTACAGTTCGTATGCTAAAGCTTTTCTAATGTCAAGTATCATTTCCTTAGACCATGAGATTGTGCAACTCCCGGATACCGTAGGAGTGCTTTGGGTGTATCAAACGTCACAACGTAACTGGGTGACTATAAAGGTGCATTACAGGTATCTCTGAAAGTGTCTGTTGGGTTGGCACGAATCGAGACTGGGATTTGTCACTCCGTGTAAACGGAGAGGTATCTCTGGGCCCACTCGGTAGGACATCATCATATGCGCAATGTGACCAAAGAGTTGATCACGGGATGATGTGTTACGGAACGAGTAAAGAGACTTGCCGGTAACGAGATTGAACAAGGTATAAGGATACCGACGATCGAATCTCGGGCAAGTAACATACCGATAGACAAAGGGAATTGTATACGGGATTGATTAAGTCCTTGACATCGTGGTTCATCTGATGAGATCATCGTGGAACATGTGGGAGCCATCATGGGTATCCAGATCCCGCTGTTGGTTATTGACCGGAGAACGTCTCTGTCATGTCTGCATGTCTCCCGAACCCGTAGGGTCTACACACTTAAGGTTCGGTGACGCTAGGGTTATAGAGATATTAGTATGCGGTAACCCGAAAGTTGTTCGGAGTCCCGGATGAGATCCCGGACGTCACGAGGAGTTCCGGAATGGTCCGGAGGTAAAGAATTATATATAGGAAGTCCTGTTTCGGCCATCGGGACAAGTTTCGGGGTCATCGGTATTGTACCGGGACCACCGGAAGGGTCCCGGGGCTCCACCGGGTGGGCCACCTGCCCCGGGGGGCCACATGGGCTGTAGGGGTTGTGCCTTGGCCTATATGGGCCAAGGGCACCAGCCCCAAGAGGCCCATGCGCCAAGAGATGGGAAAAAGGGGAGAGTCCTAAAAGGGGAAGGCACCTCCGAGGTGCCTTGGGGAGGATGGACTCCTCCCCACCCTTGGCCGCACCCTTCCTTGGAGGAAGGGTCAAGGGCTGCGCCTTCCCCTCTCCCTTGGCCCTATATATATATTGGGGAAAAGGAGGAGCAAACCAATCTAAGGCCTGGCGCCTCCCTCTCCCTCCCGTGACACATCTTCCTCCTCCCGCAGCGCTTAACGAAGCCCTGTTGGAATCCCGCTACTTCCACCACGCCGTCGTGCTGTTGGATCTCCATCAACCTCTCCCTCTCTCCTTGCTGGATCAAGGCATGGGAGACGCCACCGGGCTGTACGTGTGTTGAACACGGAGGTGCCGTGCGTTCGGCACTTGATCATCGGTGATTTGAATCACGACGAGTACGACTCCATCAACCCCGTTCACTTGAACGCTTCCGCTTAGCGATCTACAAGGGTATGTAGATGCACTCTCCTTCCCCTCGTTGCTAGTCTCTCCATAGATAGATCTTGGTGACACGTAGGAAAATTTTGAATTTCTGCTACGTTCCCCAACAGTGGCATCATGAGCTAGGTCTATTGCGTAGATTCTATGCACGAGTAGAACACAAAGAAGTTGTGGGCGTTGATTTTGTTCAATATGCTTGCCGTTACTAGTCTTATCTTGATTCGGCGGCATCATGGGATGAAGCGGCCCGGACCAACCTTACACGTACTCTTACGTGAGACAGGTTCCACCGACTGACATGCACTAGTTGCATAAGGTGGCTAGCGGGTGTCTGTCTCTCCTACTTTAGTCTGATCGGATTCGATGAAAAGGGTCCTTATGAAGGGTAAATAGAAATTGGCATATCACGTTGTGGTTTTGCGTAGGTAAGAAACGTTCTTGCTAGAAACCCATAGCAACCACGTAAAACATGCAAACAACAATTAGAGGACGTCTAACTTGTTTTTGCAGGGTATGCTATGTGATGTGATATGGCCAAAAGGATGTGATGAATGATATATGTGATGTATGAGATTGATCATGTTCCTGTCAAAGGAATTACAACTTCAAGAAGACACGATGATGGAGATCATGATGATGGAGATCATGGTGTCATACCGGTGACAAGATGATCATGGAGCCCCAAGATGGAGATCAAAGGAGCTATATGATATTGGCCATATCATGTCACTATTATTTGATTGCATATGATGTTTATCATGTTATGCATCTTGTTTACTTAGTACGATGGTAGTAAATAAGATGATCCCTCATTAAAATTTCAAGAAGTGTTCTCCCCTAACTGTGCACCGTTGCTACAGTTCGTCGCTTCGAAGCATCACGTGTTAATCGGGTGTGATAGATCCTTTCGTTCACATACAACGGGTGTAAGCAAGATTTACACATGCAAAAACACTTAGGGTTAACTTGACGAGCCTAAGCATGTGAAGACATGGCCTCGGAACACAGAGACCGAAAGGTCGAACACGAGTCGTATAGAAGATACGATCAACATGAAGATGTTCACCGACGTTGACTAGTCCGTCTCACGTGTTAATCGGACACGGCCTAGCTCACTCGGATCGTGTAATACTTAGATGACTAGAGGGATGTCTAATCTAAGTGGGAGTTCATAAGATGAACTTAATTATTCTGAACATAGTCAAAAGGATTTTGCAAATTATGTCGTAGCTCGCGTTTCAGTTCTACTGTTTAGATATGTTCCTAGAGAAAAATTAGTTGAAAGTTGATAGTAGCAATTATGCGGACTAGGTCCGTAGACTGAGGATTGTCCTCATTGCTTCTTAGAAGGCTTATGTCCTTAATGCACCGCTCAGTGTGCTGAACCTCGAACGTTGTCTGTGGATGTTGCGAACATCTGACATACACGTTTTGATAACTACGTGATAGTTCAGTTAAACGGTTTAGAGTTGAGGCACCAAAGACGTTTTTTGAAACGTCACGAAACATATGAGATGTTTTGAGGGCTGAAATTGGGATTTCAGGCTCGTGCCCACGTCAAGAGGTATAAGACCTCCGACGATTTTCTTAGCCTGCGAACTAAGGGAGAAAAGCTCAATTGTTGAGCTTGTGCTCAGATTGTCTGAGTACAACAATCACTTGAATCAAGTGGGAGTTAATCTTCCAGATGAGATAGTGATGTTTCTCCGAAGTCATTACCACCAAGCTGCTAGAGCTTCGTGATGAACTATAATATATCAGGGACATATATGATGATCCTTGAGATATTCGCGATGTTTGACACCACAAAAGTAGAAATCAAGAAGGAGCATCAATTGTTGATGGTTGGTGAAACCACTAGTTTCAAGAAGGGCAAGGGCAAGAAGGGATACTTCATGAAACAGCAATTCAGCTGCTGCTCTAGTGAAGAAACCCAAGGTTGAACCCAAACCCAAGACTAAGTGCTTCTGTAATAAGGGGAACAGCCACTGGAGCAGAATTACCCTAGATACTTGGTAGATTAGAAGGCTGGCAAGGTCGATAGAAGTATATTGGATATACATTGTGTTGATGTGTACTTTACTAGTACTCCTAGTAGCACCAGGGTATTAGATACCGGTTCGGTTGCTAAGTGTTAGTAACTCGAAATAAAAGCTACGGAATAAACGGAGACTAGCTAAAGGTGAGCTAATGATATGTGTTGGAAGTGTTTCCAATGTTGATATGATCAAGCGTCGCACGCTCCCTCTACCATCGAGATTGGTGTTTGCGTTGAGCATAGACATGATTGGATTATGTCTATCGCAATACGGTTATTCATTTAAGGAGAATAATGGTTACTCTGTTTATTTGAATAATACCTTCAGTGGTCTTGCACCTAAAATGAATGGTTTATTGAATCTCGATCGTAGTGATACACATGTTCATGCCAAAAGATAGTAATGATAGTACCACCTACTTGTGGCACTGCCACGTAAGTCATATCGGTATAAAACGCATGAAGAAGCTCCATGTTGATGGATCTTTGGGCTCACTCGTTTTTGAAAAGTTTGAGGCATGCGAACCATGTCTATTGGTGTATATGCATGAAGAACCTCCATGCAAATGGACCATTTTGTACTCGCTTGATTTTGAATCACTTGAGACATGCAAATCATACCACATGGGCAAGATGACTGAAAGCCTCGTTTCAGTAAAATGGAACTAGCAAGCAACTTGTTGGAAGTAATACATTTTGATGTGTGCAGTCCAATGAGTGTTGAGGCATGTAGTGGATATCGTTATGTTCTTACTTCACAGATGATTTGAGTAGATGTTGAGTATATTTACTTGATGAATCACGAGTCTGAATTATTGAAAGGTTCAAGTAATTTCAGTGTGAAGTTGAAAGATTGTCGTGATAAGAGGATAAAAATATCTATGATATGATCATAGAGATGAATATCTGAATTATGAGTTTGGCACAGAATTAAGACATTGTGGAAATTGTTTCACAACTGATACAGCCTGGAACACCATAGTGTGATGGTGTGTCCGAACATCATAACTGCACCCTATTGGATATGATGCATACCATGATGTCTCTTATCAAATTACCACGATAGTTTATGGGTTAGGCATTAGAGACAACCACATTCACTTTAAATAGGGCACCACGTAATTCCGATGATATGACACCGTATGAACTATGGTTTAGAGAAACCTAAGCTGTCATTTCTTGAAAGTTTGGGGCTGCGACGCTTATGTGAAAAAGGTTTCAGGTAGATAAGCTCGAACCCAAAGCGGATAAATGCATCTTCATAGGACAACCCAAAACAGTTGGGTATACCTCCTGTCTCAGATCCGAAAGCAATAAAGGATTGTTTCTAGAATCGGGTCCTTTCTCGAGGAAAAGTTTCTCTCGAAAGAATTGAGTGGGAGGATGGTGGAGACTTGATGAGGTTATTGAACCGTCTATTCAACTAGTGTGTGGCAGGGCACAGGAAGTTGTTCCTGTGGCACCTACACCAATTGAAGTGGAAGCTTATGATGGTGATCATGAAACTTCAGATCAAGTCACTACCAAACCTCATGGGATGACAAGGATGCATACTACTTCAGAGTAGTACGTAATCCTGTCTTGGAAGTCATGTTGCTAGACAACAATGAACCTACGAGCTATGGAGAAGCAATGGTGGGCCTGGATTCCGATAAATGGCTCGAGGCCATATAATCCGAGAGAGGATCCATATATGAAAACAAAGTGTAGACTTTGGAAGAACTACTTGATGGTCGTAAGGCTGTTGAGTACAGATGGATTTTAAAAGGAAGACGGACAATGATGGTAATGTCACCATTAAGAAAGCTCGACTTGTCGTTAAGATGTTTTCCGACAAGTTCAAAGAGTTGACTACGATGAGACTTTCTCACTCGTAGCGATGCTAAGAGTCTGTTGGAATTATATTAGCGATTACTGCATTATTTATGAAATCTTGCAGATAGGATGTCAAAACATTGTTTCCTCGACGATTTTCTTGAGGAAAGGTTGTATGTGATACAACCGGAAGGTTTTGTCAATCCTGAAAGATGCTAATAAGTATGCAAAGCTCCAGCAATCCTTCTAAGGACTGGAGTAAGCATCTCGGAGTTGGAATGTATGCTTTGATGAGATGATCAAAGATTTTGGGTTTATACAAAGTTTATGAGAAACTTGTATTTCCAAAGAAGTGAGTGGGAACACTATAGAATTTCTGATGAGTATATGTTTTAACATATTGTTGATCAGAAATGATGTAGAATTTCTAGAAAGCATGTAGGGTTATTTGGAAAGTGTTTTTCAATGGAAAGCCTGGATTAAGCTACTTGAGCATTGAGCATCAAGATCTATAAGGATAGATCAAAACGCTTAATAGTACTTTCAAATGAGCACATGCCTTGACGTGATCTTGAAGGTGTTCAAGATGGATCAGTCAAAGAAGGAGTTCTTGCCTGAGTTGTGAGGTATGAAGTTAAGACTTAAAGATCGACCACGGCAGAATAGAGAGAAAAGACGAAGGTCTTCCCCTATGCTTAAGACATAGGCTCTACAGTATGCTATGCTGTGTACCGCACCTGAAGTGTGCCTTGCCATGAGTCAGTCAAGGGGTACAAGAGTGATCCAAGAATGGATCACGGGACAGCGGTCAAAGTTATCCTTAGTAACTAGTGGACTAAGGAATTTTCTCGATTATGGAGGTGGTAAAAGAGTTCGTCGTAAAGAGTTACGTCGATGCAAGCTTAACACCTATCCGGATAGCTCTAAGTAGAGATACCGGATGCATATAATGGAGCAACAATTTAGAATAGCTCCAAGTAGAACAGTTATTTGGAATAGCTCCAAATAGAGCATGGTAGCTACATCTAGGAGATGACATAGAGATTTGTAAAGCACACACGGATCTGAAAGGTTCGGACCCGTTGACTAAAACCTCTCTCACAAGCAACATGATCAAACCTAAAACTCATTGAGTGTTAATCACATAGTGATGTGAACTAGACTACTAACTCTAGTAAACTCTTGGGTGTTAGTCACATGGCGATGTGACCTCTGAGTGTTAGTCACATGGCGATGTGAACTAGATTATTGACTCTAGTGCAAGTGGGAGACTGTTGGAAATATGCCCTAGAGGCAATAATAAATTAGTTATTATTATATTTCCTTGTTCATGATAATTGTCTTTATTCATGCTATACCTGTATTATCCGGAAATCGTAATACACGTGTGAATACATAGACCATAATATGTCCCTAGTAAGCCTCTAGTTGACTAGCTCGTTGATCAAATAGATGGTTACGGTTTCCTAACCATGGACATTGGATGTCGTTGATAACGGGATCACATCATTAGGAGAATGATGTGATGGACAAGACCCAATCCTAAGCCTAGCACAAAGATCGTACAGTTCGTATGCTAAAGCTTTTCTAATGTCAAGTATCATTTCCTTAGACCATGAGATTGTGCAACTCCCGGATACCGTAGGAGTGCTTTGGGTGTATCAAACGTCACAACGTAACTGGGTGACTATAAAGGTGCATTACAGGTATCTCTGAAAGTGTCTGTTGGGTTGGCACGAATCGAGACTGGGATTTGTCACTCCATGTAAACGGAGAGGTATCTCTGGGCCCACTCGGTAGGACATCATCATATGCGCAATGTGACCAAAGAGTTGATCACGGGATGATGTGTTACGGAACGAGTATAGAGACTTGCCGGTAACGAGATTGAACAAGGTATAAGGATACCGACGATCGAATCTCGGGCAAGTAACATACCGATAGACAAAGGGAATTGTATACGGGATTGATTAAGTCCTTGACATCGTGGTTCATCCGATGAGACCATCGTGGAACATGTGGGAGCCATCATGGGTATCCAAATCCCGCTGTTGGTTATTGACCGGAGAACGTCTCGGTCATGTCTGCATGTCTCCCGAACCCGTAGGGTCTACACACTTAAGGTTCGGTGACGCTAGGGTTATAGAGATATTAGTATGCGGTAACCCGAAAGTTGTTCGGAGTCCCGGATGAGATCCCGGACGTCACGAGGAGTTCCGGAATGGTCCGGAGGTAAAGAATTATATATAGGAAGTCCTGTTTCGGCCATTGGGACAAGTTTCGGGGTCATCGGTATTGTACCGGGACCACCGGAAGGGTCCCGGGGGTCCACCGGGTGGGGCCACCTGCCCCGGGGGGCCACATGGGCTGTAGGGGTTGTGCCTTGGCCTATATGGGCCAAGGGCACCAGCCCCAAGAGGCCCATGCGCCAAGAGATGGGAAAAAGGGGAGAGTCCTAAAAGGGGAAGGCACCTCTGAGGTGCCTTGGGGAGGATGGACTCCTCCCCACCCTTGGCCGCACCCTTCCTTGGAGGAAGGGTCAAGGGCTGCGCCTTCCCCTCTCCCTTGGCCCTATATATATTGGGGAAAAGGAGGAGCAAACCAATCTAAGGCCTGGCGCCTCCCTCTCCCTCCCGTGACACATCTTCCTCCTCCCGCAGCGCTTAACGAAGCCCTGTTGGAATCCCGCTACTTCCACCACGCTGTCGTGCTGTTGGATCTCCATCAACCTCTCCCTCTCTCCTTGCTGGATCAAGGCATGGGAGACGCCACCGGGCTGTACGTGTGTTGAACGCGGAGGTGCCGTGCGTTCGGCACTTGATCATCGGTGATTTGAATCACGACGAGTACGACTCCATCAACCCCGTTCACTTGAACGCTTCCGCTTAGCGATCTACAAGGGTATGTAGATGCACTCTCCTTCCCCTCGTTGCTAGTCTCTCCATAGATAGATCTTGGTGACACGTAGGAAAATTTTGAATTTCTGCTACGTTCCCTAACACGGTGTAGTAGGGGTCGTCGTCGACGGTGGCGTCTGGCTCCTGGGCTCCAACATCTGGTTGCGACAACCAGGTAGAAGGGATAGAGGGAAAGAAGGAGAAAGCAACCGTGAGTACTCATCCAAAGTACTCGCAATCAAGAAGCTACACTACATATGCATGGGTAAATGTGTAAAGGGTCATATCGGTGGACTGAACTGCAGAAAGCCAGAATAAGAGGGGGATAGCTAATCCTTTCGAAGACTACGCTTCTGGCAGCCTCCGTCTTGCAGCATGTAGAAGGGAGTAGACTGAAGTCCTCCAAGTAACATCGCATAGCATAATCCTAACCGATGATCCTCCTCTCCTCGCCCTGTGAGAGAGCGATCACCGGTTGTATCTGGCACTTGGAAGGGTGTATTTTATTAAGTATCCGGTTCTAGTTGTCATAAGGTCAAGGTACAACTCCAAGTCGTCCTGTTACCGAAGATCACGGCTATTCGAATAGATTAACTTCCCTGCAGGGTTGCACCACATTCCCAACACGCTCGATCCCATTTGGGCGGACACACTTTCCTGGGTCATGCCCGGCCTCGGAAGATCAACACGTCGCAGCCCCACCTAGACCAACAGAGAGGTCAGCACGCCGGTCTAAACCTAAGCGCCCAGGGGTCTGGGCCCATCGCCCTTAGCACACCTGCATGTTGCGTGGGCGGCCGGAAGCAGACCTAGCCTAGTGGCGTTCCAGTCCAATCCGGCGCGCGCCGCTCCGTTGCTGACGTCACGAAGGCTTTGGCTGATACCATGACGCCGCGATACCCATAACTACTCCCGCGTAGATGGTTAGTGCGTATAGACCAAATGGCCAAACTCAGATCAAATACCCAGATCTCGTTAAGCGTGTTAAGTATCCGCGAACGCCGACCAGGGCCAGGCCCACCTCTCTCCTAGGTGGTCGGAACCTGCCCTGTCGCTTCGCCTCAAAGATCCACACAGAGGGCCGTTGGGACAAAGGTCCTTTCAGCCCCCAATCCGTGAATCACTCGCGGGTGCTCCACAAGCCGACCCGTCTTTAGTCACCACATGTATCCTGTAGAAAGTATGTAATAATATACCCGTGATCACCTCCCGAGTGATCACGGCCCAGTATTATAGCATGGCAGACGGACAAGAGTGTAGGGCCACTGATGGAACACTAGCATTCTATACTAAGCAGTAGGATAGCAGGTAATGGTAACAACAGTAGTAACAAGGACAGGCTATGCATCAGGATAGGAATAACGGAAAGCAGTAACATGCTACACTACTCTAATGCAAGCAGTAAAGAGGAGAGTAGGCGATATCTGGTGATCAAGGGGGGGGGGCTTGCCTGGTTGCTCTGGCAAGAGAGAGGGGTCGTCAACTCCGTAGTCGTACTGGGTAGCAGCGGCGTCGGTCTCAGTGTCTAGCGGAAGAAGAGGGGGGAAGAAACAATAATTATAATGCAAACAGATGCATAACGATGCATGACAAGGCAAGTAACGGTGCTAGGGGTGCCCTAACGCAGTATTAGGTGATACCGGTGAAGGGGGATAACATCCGGGAAAGTATCCCCGGTGTTTCGCGTTTTCGGACAGATGAACCGGAGGTGAAATGTTGCAGGTTCACTATGCTAGGGACACGTGGCGGACGAACGGGCTGCGTATCCGAATTCGTCTCGTCGTTCTGAGCAACTTTCATGTACAAAGTTTTTCCATCCGAGCTACGGTTTATTTTATATTAAATCTAAAAGATTTAAATCACTTTCAGGATTTATTTATTTAATTTAATCAACATTATCCAGAATAGTGTCTGCTGACGTCATCATGACGTCAGCAGTTGACCAGGTCAACCTGACAGGTGGGTCCCGTTCGTCATACTCTGTTTTAATTAACTAACAGTTAATTAGGTTAATTAGTGATTAGGTTAATCTAATTATAATTAATTAACTTAATTAATTCCTTAATTAATTAATTAATTTTATTATTATTATATTTTTTTAATTCTTTTTTTTTCATTTTGGGCGTGGGGCCCCCTAGTCAGTGGCTCATCCGAGCCACCAGGGGCTAACGGGCGCGGCCGAACGGGGCTGCAACCGAGCGGAGCCCCGGGGCGTTTGGGCGCGAGCGTCGGCGGCCAGGGGCCGCGACGGCGACCGGAGCGGGGCTGGGACGGCGAGCGGCTGTGGCGCGAGGCGAGGCGGGGCGATGGCGCGGTCGGTGGTGCCCGTGCACGTGGCCGAGGCGACCAGGGGGGAAGGGCGCGGCGGCCGCGGCAGGGGAGCCGCACGGGGAAGCGGGGAGGGGCCGGGGGCGGGACGGCCCGGCGCGGGCGACGGTGGCGCCGGAGCGCGTCGAGCGGCGACTGCCGAGGCGACCTAGGGGGAGAGGAGGGCGAAGGGGGGGAGCTCACGGGGGGGGGGGGGGAGTAGGGCAACGGGGCAGTGGGCTCGGGGGCGGTCGGGGAAGACCGGCGAGGAGGAGGACGAGGAGGCGTTCGGCAGCGGCGGGACGGCGCGCGTCCACGGCGTCCGGCGAGGAGGGGGTGAGGACGAGCGACGAGGCGGCGGTGGTCGGGATCCGGGGGGGTCAAGCGCCGGTGGGGGGGGGGGGAGGCGGCGACGGTCGACGGGCGTTGGGGGCCGGGCGAGGGAGAAGGGGATCGGGCTCCTCCCGATCCAGATCCAGCGCGAGGGGGGGTGGGGGAGAGCGAGTGGGGAGTGGGGGGTGAGTGGGGCGATGGGGTGGGGTTATGGGGGGGTGGCCGGATGGGCTTTTGCCCAGTTGGGCCGGTGGTGGCCTGGCCGGCTGGGCCGTCTGGCCCATTGGGGGGGGTTCTTTTATATATATTTTTTTCGGTTTGTTTTCTGTTTTTTGTATTATCTTTTCTGTTTTGATTCATTTTAAGTATTTAGGTCTTTTATAGAGGCATGGCTCCCACACCATAAATTCCTAGGCATTTATTTGCTCACCCCGAACAGTTTGTCTTAAATTTTGAAAAGTTTTTTTATTCTTTGGTTGATTTTGAATTTGAATTTGAATCAGTTTCGAACTAACACGACATTAGGAACAGTAACCGAGGTGACGTGGCATCATTAGCAGAGGTTCACTGTAGCTTAATTATCCGGGCGTTACAAAACTCCTCCACTACAAGAAATCTCGTCCCGAGATTTAGGAGGTAGAAGGAAACAGTGCAGGGTATTCATCGCGAAGACGTTCCTCGCGTTCCCAGGTGGCTTCGTCTTCAGAGTGATTCGACCACTGGACCTTGAGGAACTTGATCGCCTTCTGACGTGTGCGGCGTTCAGCTTGGTCAAGAATGCGGACCGGATGCTCTTTATAAGAGAGGTCCTGTTGCAATTCGAGCACTTCATGATCCACCGCTCGGATTGGATCCTTGAAGCAACGGCGGAGTTGTGACACGTGGAACACATCGTGAACCTGAGAAAGGTTCGGCGGAAGCTCCAGTTGATATGCCACCTTTCCATGCCTTTCGAGAATAGTGAAGGGACCGATATAGCGAGGAGCTAGCTTGCCCTTGATCCCGAAGCGGTGAGCACCCTTCATTGGTGTAACTCGAAGATAAGCCTTTTCGCCAGGTTGATAGACCATGTCTTGGTGATGACGGTCATACTGACTTTTCTGACGTGACTGAGCAGTCTTGAGATTCTCGCGAATAATGCGAACTTGTTCTTCGGCCTGTTGGATAATATCCGGACCAAAGAGTGGACGCTCCCCAGTTTCTGACCAGTTTAGAGGGGTTCGACACTTTCGTCCATATAGCACTTCGAAGGGGGACATCTTCAGACTAGCTTGATAGCTATTATTATAAGAGAACTCGGCATATGGAAGAGATTCCTCCCATTTCTTGCCGAATGAGATTACACAAGCTCGAAGCATGTCTTCGAGCACTTGGTTGACACGTTCAACTTGCCCTTGTGACTGCGGATGAAACGCAGTACTGAAAGATAAGTGAGTCCCCATAGCTTCTTGGAAACTTGCCCAGAATCTTGAAGTGAATAAACTGCCACGGTCTGAACTGATAACTAGTGGGATACCGTGAAGTGAAACAATTCTGGCCATGTAGAGAGTAGCAAGCTGACTAGCCGTGATTATCTCTTTGACCGCCAGAAAATGGGCAACTTTGGAAAGCCGGTCAATGACGACAAGAATAGCATCATTACCTTTCTGCGATTTGGGAAATTCAGTGACGAAGTCCATTTCAACATAGTCCCATTTCCATTCAGGAATAGAGATAGGTTGCAGAGTTCTAGCAGGCCTTTGATGCTCTGCTTTGATTCGGCGACAAACGTCACACTCAGCAACATAACGAGCAATGTCCTGCTTCATATTAGACCACCAGAATCTTTGACGAATATCCTGGTACATCTTTGTACTACCAGGATGGATGGACAGAGGCGTATCATGAGCTTCTTGCATAACCCCTTTAGTCTTATCCAGGTTTTTCTTCGAACATGGTACCACTAGGCGGCCTTTGAAATACAAGGCGCCATCGTCGGCGATCGTGAAGAATGAGGGCTTTCCCCTTTTGAGGTCGCGCTTAATCTTGAGGACTTCATCGTCACACTTCTGTATCCATTTGATGGTGTCCACAAGATCTGGTTTCGCAACCAGGGTATTGAGAGAACCCTTGGAAACAACATGGAGGTTCTGTATGGGGAAACCTTCGGGAGGGGGAGCGAGTGATCCCGGGGGAACAATATGGAGGTTCAGCCTTCTAAATTCTTCGGTAAGCGAGGGCTGAACTTTGTGGACCTGGAGGTGGTTGCAGTAAGACTTGTGGCTCAAGGCATCAGCCATTACATTAGCCTTGCCGGGGGTATAGGATATACCCACGTCAAAGTCTGCAACCGTCTCCATCCATCTTTGCTGGCGTAGGTTCAAATCTGGCTGAGTAAACAGATACTTCAGACTTTGATGGTCGGTGAAGATCTCGCAACGATTACCGAGAAGGTAATGTCGCCACTGCTTCAGTGCATGAATGACGACAGCCAGCTCGAGGTCGTGAACTGGGTAGTTTTCTTCGTGAGGGCGCAGTTGACGAGAGGCATAAGCAATCACTCTGCGCTCCTGCATTAGGACACAGCCTAATCCTTGGCGGGAAGCGTCGCAGTAAATGACGAAGTCCTTCTTAGTATCAGGTGGTGCAAGCACGGGGGCAGAAGTCAACTTGTCTTTGAGCGCCTGGAAACTTTCCTGACACTTGTCTGTCCAGTCGAACTTGACACCCTTATGCAACAAATTAGTCAGAGGCCTGGCAATCTTGGAGAAGTTCTCGACGAATCGACGGCAATAGCTGGCGAGACCGAGAAAACTTCGGACTTGCTTCACATTCTTTGGAGGAGTCCAATCGAGAATAGCCTGAACTCGTTCAGGGTTGACGGCAATACCATCTTTGGAGATGACATGCCCAAGATAGGTTACTTTGGGAAGCCAGAATTCACACTTGGAATACTTAGCATACAGCTGATGTTCCCGAAGCTTTTCCAGCACAAGACGAAGATGTTCAGTATGTTCCTCCTTGTTCTTGGAAAATACAAGGATATCTTCCAAATAAACCACGACGAACTTTTCGAGGTAATCCATGAATATATAATTCATCAGATGAGAGAAGGTGGCTGGAGCATTCGTTAAGCCGAATGACATGACGGTGTACTCGTATGATCCATACCGAGTCACGAAGGCGGTTTTTGGGATGTCCTCTTCACGAACACGGATCTGGTGGTAACCCAACCTCAAGTCGAGTTTGGAGAACACTGATGAACCAGCCAGTTGATCATAAAGATCATTGATCCGAGGAAGAGGGTATTTATTCTGAATGGTAGCTTGGTTTATAGGACGGTAGTCTTGGACCAATCGGTTTGTCCCATCCTTCTTCCTAACAAAGAGAGAAGGTGCTCCCCAAGGAGAGCAACTTGGGCGAATGAAACCTTTGACAAGAGATTTGTCGATTTCCTCCTTAAGCTCAAGGAGTTCATGCGGCGGCATCTTGTAGGGTCGTTTAGCTATAGGGGTAGTGCCGGGTTTCAAGTCGATGATGAATTCGACAGCTCTAGCAGGGGGAATCCCTGGAAGTTCTTCTAGGAATACATCTTGGAATTCACGAACGACGGGAACGTTTTCAATGCCCTCGAGTGGTGCAGTGTTCAACGCATTCAAGGCATAAAGTCGTGCCTCGGCGTTCTGAACTAGATGAGCTTGATAAGCTATTATTTCATCAGAAGGGTGTAGCAGATGGACGACCTTAGTGGCGCAAACTATAGAAGAAGTATGCGCTTTTAACCAATTCATTCCCAGAATGAGATCAATGCTACAGGACTTCAGTACGATGGGAGAGACAAGGAATTCCAGTCCTTCGATTTCTACAGGGACGTCGTTGCAAATCATGGAGGTTCGACATTGGCCCGCAGGGGAGTGTACTAATAGTGAAACATCCATGTTCTCACATTTAATGTCGTGCAAGCATGCAAAACCTTCTGACATGAATGAATGCGATGCACCTGTATCAAATAAAACGGATGCTGGTACTGAATTTACGAGGAGGGTACCCATCACAGTAGCAGGCTGGTCTTGAGCTTTGCTCAGATCAACGTGGTTGGCATGAACACGACCATAAGACTTGGCATTGTTGCTGCGGGGCTGGTTGCTTCCACGGCCAGTTGCTGGAAGGGCCAGTTGATTCTGGTTCTGGTTGCATTCCCTAGCACGATGCCCTGGTTGTCCACACCTGAAGCACAATCCATTATTGGGAGTGGGAATAGGAGCTTGTGGTGGTGGAGCTGGGAGTCTTGGCTGCCTAGTTGGAGGAGCAGGCAGACGAGGTGCAGCATAGGTCTGCCTTGGGGTAGGTGCATCCGGCTGGTACAAGCTATTGGGAATCCATATCTTGCGTTTCTGCGAGGACGGGCCCGAAGATGAGCCCGTGTCACGGTTGCGCCTGTGAGAGCTCTGGTATTCCTGCAGACCAGTTTCGACATTGATGGCTTTGTTCACCAAGGTGGCGAAATCAGTAAAGTCGTGCACTAGAAGTGCGAGCTTGATGTCAGCTTGAAGGCCATCACGGAACTTCTCCTGTCTGCGTGCATCAGTTGCAATGTCTTCTTCAGCATAGCGGGACAAGTCCAGAAACTCCCGCTGATAAGCTTCCACAATTTTGTTGCCTTGGGTGAGGTTGCGGAACTCACGCTTCTTACGGTCCATGACTCCCTAAGGAATGAAGCGAGCACGGAAGGCAGCTTGGAAGTCTGGCCAGGTGATGATTGTTCCAGCTGGCAGAGTACGCCTGTGGCTGTCCCACCATTGAGCTGCGGGTCCCTTCAGGAAGAAGGAAGCAAAGGTGACATAGCTGGCAGGGGCTACATCAGCAGACTCCATCTCATAGGTGATGTCACGGAGCCAGTCATCAGCATCCAGAGGCTGAGTTGAGCTGCGGTACACAGTTGGGTTCAGGCGCATGAAATCCTGCAGAGTCACTGGGGTTGGCTGCTGGTTCATATTGGGGCGAGGAAACTGAGCCATCATATTCTCCATGAACTGGCGATTCATCTCAAGCTGTTGGATCATACCAGCCATGTACTCAGGCGGTGGTGGGGCGTTGCCACCACGACCACGACCACCTGGTCTAACCATCCTGCTAATATTTAACAGGGGTAGTTCAGCATTGAGGAATTGCAAAAAAATCAAGAATCATTCATGAAGAAACATGCACAATGAACGTAGCACGATAGATACTACATAGTAGTCGGCATATCTTACAAAAGAGATCAGCATAGAGTTCGTTACACCGAGTTCGGTACATAGGCTAAGACATCATAGGCGGCACACAGGCTCGCGGCGAATGCATCTAACACTAATAAGCAAGTCTACGTCAGTCCCATGCGGTACTGCGGAGGTAGGTGTAGCCTGAAAGCTGGTAGTGTGGCATCGGGTACACCACGTCGGCAACCTGGGGTCCGCGGGGAACCTGACGCTCAAGTGGCAGAATAGGACCAAGTGCAGGAGAGTAGCCTCCCACATCTGGCCAGCCGACGCCCTGAGGCATCACGGTCCTGGCAGGGTAGACCGCAGAACGCGATAGATCACCAGATCGGACAGAGGGGTGCAACAGTGTCAGAGCACGGTAGAAGTGCTGACGAGTGGTGTACAACTCGTGGCGAAGAGCTCGGTTAGCGCGATCCAGCCCATCAGCATGCAGAACCAGGTTCTGATGGTAGAAGGGCTCTCGGGTGACAGTGGAGTAGGCAGCAGTGTAGTAACCCTCCGCACCAACATCGGATGCGATAGCAACGTGCCTGAAGGGGGAGGTATCCAACTCCTGATACTCTCCACGGAGACGTGTCAGAGCAGCATAAGCAGCGTCGTGGACTGCCATATCGATAGTCACTCCAACACCATGAGCAGTGTGCAGCACGGTAGTGGAGTCATACTCTCGAGAGTAGAGGTGGACGATGGCACGGTACTGCTCCTGGTTGAAGTCCTGGTACTCCTCATAGACGGTGTACTCAGGGTGCCAGCGATAACCCAGATAGGTCATCATCTCAACCAACACAGCAGGTGATCCTGAGGCACCAATGGCCGTCGTGTGGCGCACGACCTGCCTCGTGGGTTCCATCTGAAAACAAAGATGTTTTCACAGGAGTCAAATGACAATGTGGATAATGTTCAATTACTACTCTAAAGAACAACTAGGGCTTATCCAACTTTGGGGTGAATGTCGTAATGGGACCCTATTGTCAGAGTTAGTAAAATCGTTTAACCCGAGTAGGAGAGAGTTCAGAGCCCCAGAGTAAAGGTCGAGGAGTAAAAGATCCTAGTACCACCCGATGGCGACGTGGGCCCGTAAGGCACACAGCCAAGTTAGTAAAAGTTTTTACAATGTCTAGACTCGACTTCGGCCAAGGAGTGTGGAAGGGGGATTACTACAGGCATTCGGCTCTGATACCAACTTGTGGCGCCCCCGATTTGACCGTACACTAATCATACACGCAAACGTGTACGATCAAGATCAGGGACTCACGGGAAGATATCACAACACAACTCTACAAATAAAATAAGTCATACAAGCATCATATTACAAGCCAGGGGCCTCGAGGGCTCGAATACAAGAGCTCGATCATAGACGAGTCAGCGGAAGCAACAATATCTGAGTACAGACATAAGTTAAACAAGTTTGCCTTAAGAAGGCTAGCACAAACTGGGATACAGATCGAAAGAGGCGCAGACCTCCTGCCTGGGATCCTCCTAACTACTCCTGGTCGTCATCAGCGGGCATCACGTAGTAGTAGGCACCTCCGGTGTGTTGGAAATATGCCCTAGAGGCAATAATAAATTAGTTATTATTATATTTCCTTGTTCATGATAATTGTCTTTATTCATGCTATAACTGTATTATCCGGAAATCGTAATACACGTGTGAATACATAGACCATAATATGTCCCTAGTAAGCCTCTAGTTGACTAGCTCGTTGATCAAATAGATGGTTACGGTTTCCTAACCATGGACATTGGATGTCGTTGATAACGGGATCACATCATTAGGAGAATGATGTGATGGACAAGACCCAATCCTAAGCCTAGCACAAAGATCGTACAGTTCGTATGCTAAAGCTTTTCTAATGTCAAGTATCATTTCCTTAGACCATGAGATTGTGCAACTCCCGGATACCGTAGGAGTGCTTTGGGTGTATCAAACGTCACAACGTAACTGGGTGACTATAAAGGTGCATTACAGGTATCTCTGAAAGTGTCTGTTGGGTTGGCACGAATCGAGACTGGGATTTGTCACTCCGTGTAAACGGAGAGGTATCTCTGGGCCCACTCGGTAGGACATCATCATATGCGCAATGTGACCAAAGAGTTGATCACGGGATGATGTGTTACGGAACGAGTAAAGAGACTTGCCGGTAACGAGATTGAACAAGGTATAAGGATACCGACGATCGAATCTCGGGCAAGTAACATACCGATAGACAAAGGGAATTGTATACGGGATTGATTAAGTCCTTGACATCGTGGTTCATCCGATGAGATCATCGTGGAACATGTGGGAGCCATCATGGGTATCCAAATCCCGCTGTTGGTTATTGACCGGAGAACGTCTCGGTCATGTCTGCATGTCTCCCGAACCCGTAGGGTCTACACACTTAAGGTTCGGTGACGCTAGGGTTATAGAGATATTAGTATGCGGTAACCCGAAAGTTGTTCGGAGTCCCGGATGAGATCCCGGACGTCACGAGGAGTTCCGGAATGGTCCGGAGGTAAAGAATTATATATAGGAAGTCCTGTTTCGGCCATTGGGACAAGTTTCGGGGTCATCGGTATTGTACCGGGACCACCGGAAGGGTCCCGGGGGTCCACCGGGTGGGGCCACCTGCCCCGGGGGGCCACATGGGCTGTAGGGGTTGTGCCTTGGCCTATATGGGCCAAGGGCACCAGCCCCAAGAGGCCCATGCGCCAAGAGATGGGAAAAAGGGGAGAGTCCTAAAAGGGGAAGGCACCTCCGAGGTGCCTTGGGGAGGATGGACTCCTCCCCACCCTTGGCCGCACCCTTCCTTGGAGGAAGGGTCAAGGGCTGCGCCTTCCCCTCTCCCTTGGCCCTATATATATTGGGGAAAAGGAGGAGCAAACCAATCTAAGGCCTGGCGCCTCCCTCTCCCTCCCGTGACACATCTTCCTCCTCCCGCAGCGCTTAACGAAGCCCTGTTGGAATCCCGCTACTTCCACCACGCCGTCGTGATGTTGGATCTCCATCAACCTCTCCCTCTCTCCTTGCTGGATCAAGGCATGGGAGACGCCACCGGGCTGTACGTGTGTTGAACGCGGAGGTGCCGTGCGTTCGGCACTTGATCATCGGTGATTTGAATCACGACGAGTACGACTCCATCAACCCCGTTCACTTGAACGCTTCCGCTTAGCGATCTACAAGGGTATGTAGATGCACTCTCCTTCCCCTCGTTGCTAGTCTATACATAGATAGATCTTGGTGAGACGTAGGAAAATTTTGAATTTCTGCTACGTTCCCCAACAGTGGCATCATGAGCTAGGTCTATTGCGTAGATTCTATGCACGAGTAGAACACAAAGAAGTTGTGGGCGTTGATTTTGTTCAATATGCTTGCCGTTACTAGTCTTATCTTGATTCGGCGGCATCTTGGGATGAAGCGGCCCGGACCAACCTTACACGTACTCTTACGTGAGACAGGTTCCACCGACTGACATGCACTAGTTGCATAAGGTGGCTAGCGGGTGTCTGTCTCTCCTACTTTAGTCGGATCGGATTCGATGAAAAGGGTCCTTATGAAGGGTAAATAGAAATTGGCATATCACGTTGTGGTTTTGCGTAGGTAAGAAACGTTCTTGCTAGAAACCCATAGCAGCCACGTAAAACATGCAAACAACAATTAGAGGACGTCTAACTTGTTTTTGCAGGGTATGCTATGTGATGTGATATGGCCAAAAGGATGTGATGAATGATATATGTGATGTATGAGATTGATCATGTTCCTGTCAAAGGAATTACAACTTCAAGAAGACACGATGATGGAGATCATGATGATGGAGATCATGGTGTCATACCGGTGACAAGATGATCATGGAGCCCCAAGATGGAGATCAAAGGAGCTATATGATATTGGCCATATCATGTCACTATTATTTGATTGCATATGATGTTTATCATGTTATGCATCTTGTTTACTTAGTACGACGGTAGTAAATAAGATGATCCCTCATTAAAATTTCAAGAAGTGTTCTCCCCTAACTGTGCACCGTTGCTACAGTTCGTCGCTTCGAAGCATCACGTGTTAATCGGGTGTGATAGATCCTTTCGTTCACATACAACGGGTGTAAGCAAGATTTACACATGCAAAAACACTTAGGGTTAACTTGACGAGCCTAAGCATGTGAAGACATGGCCTCGGAACACAGAGACCGAAAGGTCGAACACGAGTCGTATAGAAGATACGATCAACATGAAGATGTTCACCGACGTTGACTAGTCCGTCTCACGTGTTAATCGGACACGGCCTAGCTCACTCGGATCGTGTAATACTTAGATGACTAGAGGGATGTCTAATCTAAGTGGGAGTTCATAAGATGAACTTAATTATTCTGAACATAGTCAAAAGGATTTTGCAAATTATGTCGTAGCTCGCGTTTCAGTTCTACTGTTTAGATATGTTCCTAGAGAAAAATTAGTTGAAAGTTGATAGTAGCAATTATGCGGACTAGGTCCGTAGACTGAGGATTGTCCTCATTGCTTCTTAGAAGGCTTATGTCCTTAATGCACCGCTCAGTGTGCTGAACCTCGAACGTTGTCTGTGGATGTTGCGAACATCTGACATACACGTTTTGATAACTACGTGATAGTTCAGTTAAACGGTTTAGAGTTGAGGCACCAAAGACGTTTTTTGAAACGTCACGAAACATATGAGATGTTTTGAGGGCTGAAATTGGGATTTCAGGCTCGTGCCCACGTCAAGAGGTATAAGACCTCCGACGATTTTCTTAGCCTGCGAACTAAGGGAGAAAAGCTCAATTGTTGAGCTTGTGCTCAGATTGTCTGAGTACAACAATCACTTGAATCAAGTGGGAGTTAATCTTCCAGATGAGATAGTGATGTTTCTCCGAAGTCATTACCACCAAGCTGCTAGAGCTTCGTGATGAACTATAATATATCAGGGACATATATGATGATCCTTGAGATATTCGCGATGTTTGACACCACAAAAGTAGAAATCAAGAAGGAGCATCAATTGTTGATGGTTGGTGAAACCACTAGTTTCAAGAAGGGCAAGGGCAAGAAGGGATACTTCATGAAACAGCAATTCAGCTGCTGCTCTAGTGAAGAAACCCAAGGTTGAACCCAAACCCAAGACTAAGTGCTTCTGTAATAAGGGGAACAGCCACTGGAGCAGAATTACCCTAGATACTTGGTAGATTAGAAGGCTGGCAAGGTCGATAGAAGTATATTGGATATACATTGTGTTGATGTGTACTTTACTAGTACTCCTAGTAGCACCAGGGTATTAGATACCGGTTCGGTTGCTAAGTGTTAGTAACTCGAAATAAAAGCTACGGAATAAACGGAGACTAGCTAAAGGTGAGCTGATGATATGTGTTGGAAGTGTTTCCAATGTTGATATGATCGAGTATCATACACTCCCTCTACCATCGAGATTGGTGTTTGCGTTGAGCATAGACATGATTGGATTATGTCTATCGCGATAGGGTTATTCATTTAAGGAGAATAATGGTTACTCTGTTTATTTGAATAATACCTTCAATGGTCTTGCACCTAAAATGAATGGTTCATTGAATCTCGATCGTAGTGATACACATGTTCATGCCAAAAGATAGTAATGATAGTACCACCTACTTGTGGCACTGCCACGTAAATCATATCGGTATAAAACGCATGAAGAAGCTCCATGTTGATGGATCTTTGGGCTCACTCGTTTTTGAAAAGTTTGAGGCATGCGAACCATGTCTATTGGTGTATATGCATGAAGAAACTCCATGCAAATGGACCGTTTGGACTCACTTGATTTTGAATCACTTGAGACATGCAAATCATACCACATGGGCAAGATGACTGAAAGCCTCGTTTTCAGTAAATTGGAACTAGAAAGCAACTTGTTGGAAGTAATACATTTTGATGTGTGCAGTCCAATGAGTGCTGAGGCATGTAGTGGATATCGTTATGTTCTTACTTCACAGATGATTTGAGTAGATGTTGAGTACATTTACTTGATGAATCACGAGTCTGAATTATTGAAAGGTTCAAGTAATTTCAGGGTGAAGTTGAAAGATCGTCATGACAAGAGGATAAAAGATCTATGATATGATCATAGAGATGAATATCTGAATTACGAGTTTGGCACAGAATTAAGACATTGTGGAAATTGTTTCACAACTAATACAGCCTGGAACACCATAATGTGATGGTGTGTCCGAACATCATAACTGCACCCTATTGGATATGATGCATACCATGATGTCTCTTATCGAATTACCACGATAGTTTATGGGTTAGGCATTAGAGACAACCACATTCACTTTAAATAGGGCACCACGTAATTCCGATGAGATGACACCGTATGAACTATGGTTTAGAGAAACCTAAGCTGTCATTTCTTAAAAGTTTGGGGCTGCGACGCTTATGTGAAAAAGTTTCAGGCTGATAAGCTCGAACCCAAAGCGGATAAATGCATCTTCATAGGACACCCAAAACAGTTGGGTATACCTCCTGTCTCAGATCCGAAAGCAATTAGGGATTGTTTCTAGAATCGGGTCCTTTCTCGAGGAAAAGTTTCTCTCGAAAGAATTGAGTGGGAGGATGGTGGAGACTTGATGAGGTTATTGAACCATCTCTTCAACTAGTGTGTGGCAGGGCACAGGAAGTTGTTCCTGTGGCACCTACACCAATTGAAGTGGAAGCTTATGATGGTGATCATGAAACTTCAGATCAAGTCACTACCAAAGCTCGTAGGATCACAAGGAAGCGTACTACTTCAGAGTGGTATGTAATCCTGTCTTGGAAGTCATGTTGCTAGACAACAATGAACCTACGAGCTATGGAGAAGCGATGGTGGGCCCGGATTCCGATAAATGGCTCGAGGCCATAAAATCCGAGAGAGGATCCATGTATGAAAACAAAGTGTAGACTTTGGCAGAACGGCTCGATGGTCGTAATGCTATTGAGTACAGATGGATTTTAAAAGGAAGACGGACAATGATGGTAAATGTCACCATTAAGAAAGCTCGACTTGTCGTGAAGAAGTTTCCGACAAGTTCAAGGAGTTGACTACGGTGAGACTTTCTCACTCGTAGCGATGCTAAGAGTCTGTTGGAATTATATTAGCGATTACTGCATTATTTATGAAATCTTGCAGATAGGATGTCAAAACATTGTTTCCTCGACGATTTTCTTGAGGAAAGGTTGTATGTGATACAACCGGAAGGTTTTGTCAATCCTGAAAGATGCTAATAAGTATGCAAAGCTCCAGCAATCCTTCTAAGGACTGGAGTAAGCATCTCGGAGTTGGAATGTATGCTTTGATGATGATCAAAGATTTTGGGTTTATACAAAGTTTATGAAAAACTTGTATTTCCAAAGAAGTGAGTGGGAGCACTATAGAATTTCTGATAAGTATATGTTGTTGACATATCATAGATCAGAAATGACGTAGAATTTCTGGAAAGCATATAGGGTTATTTGGAAAGTGGTTTTCAATGGAAAACCTGGATTAAGCTACTTGAACATTGAGCATCAAGATCTATAAGGATAGATCAAAACGCTTAATGGTACTTTCAAATGAGCACATACCTTGACATGATCTTGAAGGTGTTCAAGATGGATCAGTCAAAGAAGGAGTTCTTGCCTGAGTTGTAAGGTATGAAGTTAAGACTTAAAGCTCGACCACGGCAGAATAGAGAGAAAGGACAAAGGTCGTCCCCTATGCTTTTGTCATAGGCTCTCCACAGTATGCTATGCTGTGTGCCGCACCTGAAATATGCCTTGCCATGAGTCAGTCAAGGGGTACAAGAGTGATCCAAGAATGGATCACAAGACATCGGTCAAAGTTATCCTTAGTAACTAGTGGACTAAGGAATTTTCTCGATTATGGAGGTGGTAAAAGAGTTCGACGTAAAGAGTTGCGTCGATGCAAGCTTAACACCTATCCGGATAGCTCTGAGTAGAGATACCGGATACGTATAATGGAGCAACAATTTAGAATAGCTCCAAGTAGAACAGTTATTTGAAATGGCTCAAAATATAGCGTAGTAGATGACATAGATATTTGCGAAGTACATACGGATCTGAAAGATTCAGACCCGTTGACCATAACATCTCTCACAAGCATAACATGTTCAAACCTAGAACTCATCGAGTGTTAATCACATGGTAATGTGAACTAGATTATTGACTCTAGTAAACTCTTTGGGTGTTAGTCACATGGGGATGTGACCTTGAGTGTTAATCACATATCGATGTGAACTGGATTATTGACTCTAGTGCAAGTGGGAGACTGTTGGAAATATGCCCTTGAGGCAATAATAAATTGATTATTATTATATTTCCTTGTTCATGATAATCGTTTATTATCCATGCTATAATTGTATTGATAGGAAACTCGGATACATGTGTGGATACATAGACAACACCATGTCCCTAGTAAGCCTCTAGTTGACTAGCTCGTTAATCAATAGATGGTTACGGTTTCCTGACCATGGACATTGGATGTCGTTGATAACGGGATCACATCATTAGGAGAATGATGTGATGGACAAGACCCAATCCTAAGCATAGCACTAGATCGTGTAGTTCGTATGCTAAAGCTTTTCTAATGTCAAGTATCATTTCCTTAGACCATGAGATTGTGAAACTCCCGGATACCGTAGGAATACTTTGGGTGTGCCAAACATCACAACGTAACTGGGTGGCTATAAAGGTACACTACGGGTATCTCCGAAAGTGTCTGTTGGGTTGGCACGAATCGAGACTGGGATTTGTCACTCCGTGTGACGGAGAGGTATCTCTGGGCCCACTCGGTAGGACATCATCATAATGTGCACAATGTGATCAAGGAGTTGATCACGGGATGATGTGTTACGGAACGAGTAAAGAGACTTGCCGGTAACGAGATTGAACAAGGTATCGGGATACCGACGATCGAATCTCGGGTAAGTATCGTACCGATAGACAAAGGGAATTGTATACGGGATTGATTAAGTCCTTGACATCGTGGTTCATCCGATGAGATCATCGTGGAACATGTGGGAGCCAACATGGGTATCCAGATCCTGCTGTTGGTTATTGACAGGAGAACGTCTCGGTCATGTCTGCATGGTTCCCGAACCCGTAGGGTCTACACACTTAAGGTTCGATGACGCTAGGGTTATAAAGGAAGTTTGCATGTGGTTACCGAATGTTGTTCGGAGTCCCGGATGAGATCCCGGACATCACGAGGAGTTCCGGAATGGTCCGGAGGTAAAGATTTATATATGGGAAGTCCTGTTTCGGCCAACGGGACAAGTTTCGGGGTCATCGGTATTGTACCGGGACCACCGAAAGGGTCCTGGGGGTCCACCGGGTGGGGCCACCTATCCCGGAGGGTCCCATGGGCTGAAGTGGGAAGGGATCCAGCCCAAAGTGGGCTGGGGCGCCACTTTCCCCTAGGGCCCATGCGCCTAGTGTGGGGGAAACCCTAAAAGGAAGAGTCCTAGGAGGGGAAGGCACCTCCTAGGTGCCTTGGGGGGGGGAGGGAATCCTCCCTTGGCCGCCACCCCAAGGCCCATCTAGGGCTGCCGCCCCCTAGGGGTGGGAACCCTAGAGGGGGCGCACCCTCCTCCCTCTCCCCTATATATAGTGAGGCATAGGGGCTGCTCATAACACGCGATCTGATCTCTGCCTGTTGGTGCAGCCCTCCCTCTCTTTCTCCTCATATCTCGCGGTGCTTGGCGAAGCCCTGCAGGATTGCCATGCTCCTCCATCACCACCACGCCGTTGTGCTGCTGCTGGATGGAGTCTTCCTCAACCTCTCCCTCTCTCCTTGCTGGATCAAGGCATGGGAGACGTCACCGGGCTGTACGTGTGTTGAACGCGGAGGTGCCGTCCTTTCGGTACTAGGATCTCCGGTGATTTGGATCACGACGAGTACGACTCCATCAACCCCGTTCTCTTGAACGCTTCCGCTTAGCGATCTACAAGGGTATGTAGATGCACTCTCCTTCCCCTCGTTGCTAGTCTCTCCATAGATAGATCTTGGTGACACGTAGGAAAATTTTGAATTTCTGCTACGTTCCCCAACAATATGTGATTGGAAATAATTGATGCGGAATTTCATTTGAGGAAACAAAATAAAGGTGCCTGTAAAGGTGGAATTACACTTGAAGAAATAAGCCAATATAGCTATGGTGGAATTATTAGGTGGAAACTAAGGTCTCTAGTGATCTTAAGTGTCACAACAAGGAAACATACCGAGGGAAGGTATCACAATATATCTCTTTGGATTTTACGGTAGTGTTAATCTGGTTGCTGAGCCCTTGACTAAGCCATGAGGTTCTTGGTAAGCATGTTAAGGCTACGGGTTTATGAATATTTGAATGATTGTTTTGGACAAGTGGGAGATGTTGGAATTATGTGTCCTGCAACTATATTCAAATTACTTGGAATTGTTAATATTCGGAATACCTCATATGGAATTATACATGTATTTATACATGGAATTACTTTACATGTTTAGCATGGAGTTGTTACTTGTTGGAATGTACTTAAGTAGTATATGCTTAAGGAAGCTGGTCGATTATGAGTGGAATACAATATACTATTTATATTGGAAAGACTACCTGGTACACTAATGCTTGGAAGGAGCTAGATGGTACAGTTAGATTACAACCCTAATGTTGATTTACGTAATTAGAGGAATTTACACTCTGTTATGGCGCATTGCTCAGAAGCGCGTGCTACGGAGACATAACGGGTAGAATCCGTTTACAGACAAATATGATTGTGATTGATAATTTGATTTGGACTCTATCCCGAAAAACTAGTTGAAAAGACTAGAAATCTTATTTGTAGAAGAGGTGGCTATTTGGAAAGACCATATAAGAAGGTCCCTACCCCCTAGCCTCAGGAATGCGATTTGTGAGTGGCACCATGGATAAGCGCGGAGGAATAGGGGGTAGACCACAAACCCAAATTTCTAACAGTTGGAGGGCGTCGAGTGACCCCTTTCACCTTCTTCCTCCGTGTGCCGGGGGAATCCCTAGGACATGTTCGGGCAACAAGCATCGTCGTCGTCGCACTCCTTCCTGAAGGTGTTGCTTGGCACGCGGAGCTCCGGAGTGATGGGTATGTGGTAGGACGACTTCGGGAGGCACAGCGGTGATGGATCATCTACTTGTTGTCGAGCTGCCATCGTTGGCATTTGTTTCTCTTTTATTTTTCTTGTTTTATCTTTAGGCTTGATGTGCTGTTCGCTCGAGTGATGGTTTGGTGTGGTTGCTATTTAATACAGCCGGGCGCAAGCCTATTTCGAGAAAACAGAGTTTGAGGTGACAACAACTTGATCCTAAACAATAACCTTCCTTGCACGTACGCATCTGTTTGGTGCCAACGAGTAGTCTCAGCATCGTCCGTCATATGCATGCATGCATGAAGTGGATAACTTCATCTTCATCATTCAAATACATCTCCTCTAATAAACCAGCAGCCGAAACGCATCCTCTAATAAACATATATAGTAGATATATATAATCTCTCTTGGCTCGATCGCCTCGCCTCAGTTGTTGTTGTTGTTGTTGTAATAATAATAATAATAATAATAATAATAAAGTCTGGTGGCACCATGAGCCACACCAGCATGCTTCTAGTTCTAACGGCGCGGTCAAGCTGGTCTGGGTGAGGGCTGTAGGCGCCGCACCTTGCTGACTAGCCCGCATAGCCCTAACGTGAAGGAGCAGCAGCCAAAGGGTGGGGAGGAGTCGAGGACACAAAGACGATCTAGAGCGAGGAGAGACAACAGCTGAAGCTGCATCCCTTTCCCTTGCTCAAGGGGATGACCACCTACTGGAGAGAACGAGGTGGGATGGTGGGTGGGGGAGACGACGTCGATCGTGTTAGTTCTGCATATGTGGACGCGAGAACGTAGAATGGGAAGACAATTACCACCAGCTCGTTTAGCGTGTTACAAATGTGAGCAACAACGGATATGTATTATTATGTATACATAGATCAATGTACACACAAATATATTTATGGACACATATTTTACTCCACAAATTACATCATACCGAGTTATGGTGCATTCCACAAATGACAATAAAAAACAAAAATACCGGTACTTTAATTTCTCACGTTCATGCTGATTAACGAGTTAAACAAGTAACTCATTAGTACACCCGGTCTGTTAACGACCTCAGGTTAAGACTCGGCTCGACTCATTAGTCGATGAGTTTGAGCTGAGTCACAAACCACTTGTTTAACTCGTAAGCTCTGAGTTTTAATTCCAGTTGTACACCTCCAAAGGCCGGAGGCATATATAGTCCCATTCAACCTAGCTCACCATCCTCCATCTGCCCTGTAGTGTTTGTTGACGAAAACACTTGGCCGACAAATGGACGAATGTTGCGGTCAAGGAACATGATGAACGGTGTCCATAACAGCCTATAGTGTTTATGCTAACAAAACCCACCAACAATATATTGTTCTTGTCTACATTTACACATACCCACACATCAATAATGTAATCATATGCATCCACATCAGTCGCTTGCAACAAGTCGGCGACGAAACTCTCCAAGAGCCATGATAGGGTATAAGTTGCGGTAGTTGGGATAGTTGAAGTAGAAGGCAGAGTTGGCGGATCCAACATGCTCCTAGCATCAAAAGGAAACAACAAGGGTCGCATTTTCAAAAAATGCACATGAACAATGCTTGGTGAAGTTCAAAATTTCAATTATCAAATAAGCAAAGAAACCTTTTGGCCTCACTTTATCAAGTTCAATGAGATTATAGTCATGGCCGTGTGCATAGGTGTAAAGGCCATGGGTATACCCTCCTTTTGGAAAGAAAAGATGACACGATATTCATATAATCATATATTGCACTTGACAATCATGTTGCTTGCAGGAAATTGTTTTGTCTTTATCGTCAATTTTAGTACTCCCTCCGATCCAAATTAATTGACAGACTTTGGTATAACTTTAAAGTTATACTAAAGCCGCATCAATTAATTTGGATCAGAGGGAGTAGCTTAAATTTCATTCTAGTATTGCATTTGACATTCATAATTTCATATTTGTTAACAGGTAGCATACACAAATCTAACTTGCACTCAATCGTGGTATGAGTAAACTAGACAGAAAACTTGCCTGCTGGGGAAACTCGCCCGTGTCTAGCTGCATGCTCATCAATACTTGCGCTGCACGGTATAGTGGTACCCGATCTATTTCAGTCTGGTGAGAATATGAAACCACTTCAATTTTTCAGATAATGCAACTGTCCTGACAATATTTTTGCAGTTATGGAAAATAATTTCAGTAATGCATTTGACGGAAAACATGAACAGACCTGCCCACCATAGAATAAACCTAGCATTGCCCAAGCAGTCTCCACCGTGTGAGGAGTGCCACTGTCAACGTACTCCTGTTCAATTTTGTTTCGAGATAAGAAATAAGTATTATGTATCATTTGACACTAGTTACCCATTTTTGGATTGTCTCTCAAATTTTATTACAACCTTGGCTACCACATATATATGCACCTATCTGTTGTCATATTTTTGATTTATGATACCTTGTCTGCCTATGTAGCGCGTACATTGCAGCCTACGGTTTTTGACCCATTTAAACCCCAAACTGAGATAGATTTCAAACCAACTCAAATCCAAAAAATTGTTTATTCATATAATCTGGAATTACTGCAGTGGCTGGCAACTATAGAAATCAACACTGCAGCAAGTGTCTGCATAGTAGCACCCGACCTACTATTCATACCAACGACGTACTGTAGCAGTTCAAAAAACTACACATGCCCCCTCCCAGTTCATTTTTAGTTCAAAACCATTACGCCGCGGAAGCCCGCTGGAAACCCTCGCATTGTCCTCTGGCCCACCAACTCTTAGCAAAAATGGATTCCGTGTAACCCCGCTGATCCCAACCATACCCTACCCTAGTCCTGACAAGTCTCACTAGACCGCATAGCAAACACCAGATAGTCCAAATAGTGTCCCGTTTGATGTGTCACAATGGAAGGGCGCTCAAAAGAGGGAACAAGGTCTAACCCTTCCTCGGTTATGCTCCCTGATGTACTGGGTGGTATTTTCTTTCTAGGTAGGGACTTCAGAAGATAGAGTAGATGAAAAGTCTTGCTATCTTATCTATATCAACAAACCAAAGGAAGTGTGTTTCCCCGCAGTGACGTTATGAGGTAATGCTACGATGGGGCTAAAGATGGGCAACTCCGCAAATTCATGAAAAGTGGCATTTGCACTAACCTCTCTTTTTTACTTGTGAGCAGACTGCAGACATGATACCATCCATAACTGTTGTGCGTCTTTAAAAGGTCCTATTTAACAAATAAAGAGTACCCTAGTTGCAAACTCATAGGGTATACCCTGTTTTGAAAATGGGGTCGTGACACTAGGTGGCAACATTTTTTGGAATATAATAATCCAAAAAGAGGTAACTAGTGTGTCAGAAATGAGAAAAATTGGGGTAAAACATGGCATTATTTTTTAAGTGGGATAATAATATCAGAACAAGGATTTTAAATGTAAAACGTGTCATTTACATAATAAAAATTCAAGAAATCAACTTCAACTTGTCTTGAGGAGGAGCGGTGAAATTTATAAGAAGAAGGTGAATTTCCATAATAAGTGAGAAAGATAATTAAAAAAATAAGACATATTGGTAGGTATAGCAACACAATTAAAAGGTTACCCCAGTATAATTAGAAAGATAGCTTTCTCCCCATCCACCAGTACTTTGTTGCTTTGACAACAAAAAATTGCATGCTTTCCTGATAGAAGAACTATTGTGATAATTTCTTCCAGCAGCAATTAATCCTTTTATCGCAAACAAGGTTCCATACGTGAAACAAATACCCCAACTGCCATACCTACATGATAAATGAATAATTATACTTGTACACGGTAAAATCATGAGCGGGATATGATTTCCATACCATAAATGGCGTAGTATTGCTTACCACGAGCCATCGTTCAGTTGTTTTCCTTCAATAAACTTAGCAGCGCCTTTTATACATTTTCCTAACTCATCACCGCGGTACTGTGGGTATAGCTCTTTGAATAATATTAGAGCATCAACCACCGATGCAGTGCATTCACAAGATCTACCAATTGATTTGCTAGTAAGTTTACTTGAGCAAAGAGGAAGACATAAGCAACAATAATTTTCACCAAAGAGTACTTACGGATACTCGATGACAATGTTCTTAAAACTCTCAGAAGGATTAAGAATCTAGGTTGTCAAACCAAAATTAAGGTTAGTGCACATGCAACAATATTATGGTTTGTTGGAGAAGGATGATAGAAAAATTTCCACTTGCTACTAGGATTAGGTAAGGAATCCATGCAATTGTCAAAAAATATCAATTGTGTTAGCAATTCATTAAGATAATTTAGCTTGTTCAAAAGGGTAGTGTACGCGCATGCAGGTGGATATACCATGATTTTTTTTTTGCAAAATTCTGTTTTGTTAATAGTCAACAACATGAGTAATTTTGAAAATAATATAATTACGAGTTAAGAACTAGAAAATATCCTGATCTTTCTTATTATTCCTCTACTTATTTTATAAAATAGTTGACTGAAAATTCATACCATTAATAGCTAGTTAAAAGTTAATTAAATTGTTGTGCTAGAACACAAAACCCATAAAATCAGTATTATAGATTTACTTACCAAATGTTGTTTCGGTACATATAGGAAATCATCGTTATTAAGAGGTGAGTGTAACTTCCTCAGATGGGACTAATTCAGTAATTGGTAGAAGCAAATATTATCTTGTCCTTTCTTGTAAATGTTAGAAATATCTGGGAGGAGAAATTTCTATGCTAGACAATTTTTTTTTGGTTTCATGTTAGCAAACATTATTTGCATACTCTGAGTGTTAATTTCCCTAGGCCTTGTTATACCCCCCCCCCCACCCCCCCCCCCCCCCACACACACACAATCGTTCAGTTGATCAAAGTACAAGGCCAATATAGTTACCTCTAGCCAGGCAGCTGTTCTTCTATGTTCATATGCGCAAAAAGAACCATCTTTATTCTTTAATCAGGAAAGATGAAAGTGGCCATTAGTCAACTAACATTTAAACTTTACTAATAAAGGAATAAAAGTGTGTGTTTTTTAGGGAACTGAAGAATAATAGACTGACAATATCATACATTTGATGAAGAGACATTTTTGGTAAAAAGATTAGTTTATCCTTTGCATGGTGTGGAAAATTTTCTAGATTTGAAGAGAAAATAGCATCTTTTTCTTATGGTACTCATCCATGTTATCAAGAGGTGGCTCGAAAGACAACAATTCGGCCATAGCTAGCTACCCATGTGGATTACTGGTGATCACTTAAATTTGCACAAATTTGTATTATTTAGATGGAACTACACATGCTTACCTTTTGTAGCTCATGTTTATATTATCTCATATGAATTCTCTAAAGTTCATTTTACTAAATTTCTAGTGAAATGTTTTGAATTGATGATCTTCTAATCTGCATGGAGATATGTGCTAAGGTTTCTTATTCATTGGTAGTCGCAAAAGGACTATAGTGACTTTGGTGGTGGTTCATTAGGTTAGATCGAGTTCCATAAAATCCTAGTTGTAGCAAGATCTTTGGAGGCGGTTGTCCTATGTGAGTAGCGAGTTTGGATCAGTGAGGTGCTGTAGTTGGTAGTAGCAAAAGAGAGAGGAGTTTGGTTGCACACTCAGTTAAGAGGTTGGTAGCAATTAAATTATAATTCTTTTATTGTGGGGTTGGCGAGGGTCGGATGTAGATCCAAAGGTTGGCTATGCAATCTTATATTTAAAATACATGGTAGCACCATTTTCAGGAGGATCATAGGACATTCATCAATGTAACCTCCGACCCGTCGATTTAGGCTAAGGGGATCATACCATCAAAGAAAGGAGAAACTCGATGGCATCGTAAACCCTTTGTTCTTCTATTGGGTCACCAACAAGATTGGGAGAAATCTTTGATAATGATAGCAATGCCTACAAGAATGAGATTTTATTCTTTGAGTTCAGAAATCGAAGACCATTTTATTATCAGTTCTAATATCATCAAGTAAATATTCTTGTACCAAAGGTCATAGGTACCTTAAGAGTTTCTGCAGTACAATCAGATATAGACAAACCATGGTCTATAGTTGAAAGGGTCCATGAACCTTTTGATCTATGGCGATAAAAACTTTCATAACTCGGGAAGTTTTCAAGAATCTTCAATTACAAGAAAAAAATATGTTAGATTTTTATGATTATTTTAGTATAAAGAACATGGAAAATAATGAACCTGTGAGTTTTTCATGAACTCATGAGCCTTTTTTATAGTTGGGCCAAATTCAGCTATAAGATCTGTTGAGCAAATTGCTTGAACTATGAATGGCGTCTCCCAGCTCTGGCAGCCATCAGAAATCTGTTTTGACAGAATAGCATAAAACTTTCTTGCCAACTTGACATATGAAATTATCTAGATTTTTCTGAAAGAAATTGTCTCATTCTAAAATAAATAAAACATGTCTGGATGCAACCGAACTTCATATTAATACCATTGAAGCATGAGAGATGTGCATGCCATAACAAATATGAAAAAAATTGGAGGATGTACTTTTCAAATTTTCATTCTTGTGCCCTTAACATCAGCTAATAAATAATTTTATGTGTGTCCTAATCTTGTTGAATGTGTGGCTGATTCAATAGTTGAAACCATTTTGATAGGTCCACTTCTCGCGCATGGAAATATTAAAAATGTGTCTACTTCTCATATGTGAAAATATTTGCAAAATAGAAAGCTGATTATGGGGCGTATGAGTTTTTAATTTGATTGAGATTCCAACTACGCAGTAAAACCCTGTTGAGTATAATCCAGCTTCTACAGAAATGTGTATAGCATATGTCTAAACCATGCCTATGATGGCATCGATGTTTGAGACAAAAACAACCCCACATAACAAAAAATTAGTGATCACCCAACTATGAAAACTATCTTATAAAGTTATTCTACAACATAATGTAAACTAATACCTTAGCCTTCATTCCATCTTCTGCAATCCACAGATGATCATAAACTCTTGGAAGATGTTTCTTGAATGCATTTGAATTTGGATTTTCCACCCAACAACAGATCATATTCAGTATCTAATTTATAACCAACTACATGTCAATTGATTTGCTCGAAACAATTGATGTTTTGCAGAAATGTAAGTACTTACGAAGTTACCTTGTCAACATGACTACTGGTTATGTATTCAGTTATTTCATTATTATAATGAATTTGTTCCATAAGCTTACTCAAAGCTCTTCCTCTTAACTTGTTTGCTGGCCACCAATTTAACATTGGCTCCACAAACTTGTTAAGACAAAAACTTACAATATTTCGCATTTGTGAGCGGGGGTTGTGAAGGTCCTCCTATAAAGAAAGAAGAAAACTGAGTTACAAAAGTTTGCATAATTATTATTTAGAGGTAGTTCCTACAAATTCTTCTTAGTTTAGTCATGAAGATATAACTTTTAATGAAACAGAGAGGTCTTGTAATTCACTACAACATTACATTTGATCCATGAGTCCTCTAAAAAAATCATTTTTGTGTGCGCCATTTTTCCTCGTGCAAAATTACTTGTAGAAACTCAAATATCTGCAGACATTAAAGAAAAGGACCAGTCCAAATCCAAGATGTTGTAGGACCCATGCAATTTTGTCCCTAGTTTTGTGCAGGTACTAATCTTTGTCCCAGAAATTTGTTTAAAAAATCTATCTCAAAAAAGATACTTGATCTCCAAAGGTATCATAACCAACAATAAGTAATGCATGTATACATTCCATGATCTCCAAAGGTATCATAACCAACAATAAGTAATGCATGTATAGATTTCCTTATCTCCAAAGTCATAACTTTAGAATTTCTGGCAGCAACAAACCTTGGCACAATAATTACTCGCCTTTCCCCAATCAACATTGTCATAAGGTATGTTGTAGAGCTCCTCTCGTAGTGCCATTATTGTTGGAGTAATGGGCCCAACAAATCTCTTCCCATAAAGATATGCCATTGACATATATACTAACCGACAATGGCACCAAAATCGTCCTATGAAGGAATAAAAATAACTTGCGTAAGAAATTTAAAAAAATGATGACAATAATGGATGAATCTCACGCCGAGAACTCTAGAAACATGCCTGTAATAAATCACATCACAAATAATTTTAAATAAAAATCGCATATACGGGTGTTTTTTAGGGGACAAACAACGGCTACAAAAAAAAATACTACAAGAGAACTCCATCTCTAGATGTCATGTGATCCATGTGATGAGTGGCGCAAGCATGTCACATCGTTCAAGTGCAATACCATGTATTTATTTGCATCTCTGGCAACGCAGGACTTGACACTGACAAAGGCATGGATATGTCCTATGAAGGGGCATGGAACGGCAGAAGATGAGCCAACATTTGTTGTTGTTTTTCTTTTGCAAAGAAGCCTCTGCGCACAGTGGACCAATCTGGCCACCTCAACAACTAGCCATGTGCGTTCTGCCTTAGTGGTCTGCTTGTTGGTGGTTTTTGGATCAATATGTAAGGGTGAAAAAATATCTCTTGAAGGTGCTTGGTGGGTTAATTGAATGTTGAAAAATTTCCCAGAATATTTGCAAAAATATATATGAAAATTAAAGTTAATTAGTTATGACAAAATGCAAAATCAGGCTCATTAGGCCTAAGCTAATTATTAAATTGACAACATAACCAAGTTTACCAAACTTCAGTGGAACTTCACTCGAAATAATGGTAGAATGCTAAAAATGGCTATACAGTTGCACTCGCATTCATGGTGTGGGGGTTATTTTATGTACGAAATAAATTTTGATAATCTTTGTTAGGTCCATGGATGGAAAATGCACCTGGATGAATTGGAAGAAAGTATGGAAGCAACCACAACTCAGGAATGATTGGATTATTGCCCGACCAATCGTAGACACCAATTATCTGCCATTATATAGAAGAGTATTTTAAATAAATACAAGTTTATTCAATAGTATTTTCTTAATGGTTGATAATGCTTATAAATAGCACAATGTAATATCCTTTTTTTATGGTGCTTCTTATTTCACCAATTGCTAAGGAGGTAAATGTTGAAGTGGTGGTTGTAAATGGAAACAAGAAAAAGGTGTTAATGTAGCATAAAGGCCCTCATCTTATTAAAAGTTGCCTGATCATTTTCATAAGTTCTGATTATTGTAAAGAAATAAAATAAAATTATCCGTCCTATTTCTTATTATGCATACCGAGAGAAATATCTTTCCCCACTGCGGTACTCCAGTTGCGCTTCCGTGAGATAAAATCCAAGCACGCCCTTTGGTTAATACATCATTATCACCGTCTAGCATCTCGCCAAGAAGCCTTAAGGCTACATAATTTAAACATGATCCAAACATGCTACTAGGTCCCCAAACATGTGTTCCCCAACCGCCATCCTCGTTCTGCATAAATCATAATGCTTTATAAAATTTGTTTCTTTTTTTATATGCAAAGCCAAATGCAGATCTATATCTAAAACAATTAATATATTTCATGGAAATTATAAGTTGTAATTTCCATGCCTGATGATTGTAAATGTGGCGGCGTATCTCACGTTGATGTTCTGATGATAGGACGATGTTAAGTGATCCAGTAACATATAAAGAGAATATCTGCAAGACAGACATAGTAAAACAGAAGCAATGCAAATTTATATTGTGCGCACTTAGTTATTGGGAGCAAAGCATGGACTAGCGAGTTGGACTAGCGAGTTGGGAGCAGTAGCGTTCAACACATATCCAGATTAAGTAGTAGTACCCAAAAAGAGCTGTAGTGTGGAGTCGTAGATTCGATTCAGTTGTTATAAGTGTGTATAGGTACGTGCGTGGTGTGGTGTTAATTCGTGTGCATGTGACGCGCACACTTCAATTTCTCTAGTGGGGTACGTAGTTATGTGTTATGTTATGAAAATTAATTTCATCATGCATCTAATATTATTGAGTTCATAGTGTGGATGTTGATATCTTTTCCTACAAAGCTAGTCAAATTTTATAAAGTTTGACTTTGATCAAATTTTATATGCAAACTAAAAAGAAACAGAGGGAGTACATACTACTAAAATATAGGGAAATGAACAAAGTATATTTGAGTGGGCTGATGTTAATTAATTATGCGAGTGAAATTAATACTAGTAGTACTTACAAGCATAGGCATAATGAACATGAGTCCACTGACGTCACCAGGCCAGTGTCCATCGTGTGCTTGGAGAGTAGAATATTGATGAAGAGCACGCCTCAGTGAAGTCGTTATCATTTTCTCCGTGACTACCTGTGTACCCTTTTCGACGACCCTCGTGGTTGGAATGTTGGCCGGGAGGAGGTTCCCTTTTGCAAACTGGAATCCATGTATTTATTATAGAGTACATATGATACTCCCTCCGTAAACTAACATAAAAGCGTTTAGAAAGAAAGTACATGGTAAGATCCTACTACTTATAGACGGAAAAACTTGCGATTCGTTTGTTGCAAGCTGCAATCTTTTTGTCAATCAAAAAAGAACCCAAGAGAAGCTACCTGCAAGCGTAGGAGGAGGTCCTGCGACTCCCTCTTGTGGTAGCGGTGCTTGGTGAAGTCCTCACGAAGCCTCTCGACCTCGGCGCGCTCCTCCGGCGTGCCGGCGTCGCGATCGAACTCCCACACCTGCCTGCCCAGGAAGCCGTTGGCCGAGTGCAGCCACGGCCCGCTGCCCTCGCCGATCTTCAGCCTCCACATCACGTACCTACGCGGATCGATCAGGCAAACGTTTTCTTTCTTTCTTATTTCTTACTCTTGTTGTGCTGCCACAATAAATGACTGTGTCTTCTTTATATAGGAGGAAATCCTCCCCTCAAAAAAATAAATATAGGAGGAAATCCAGACCAGCTTCTGGACACGTCACCTACCGACGCATGCCAACTAGTAACTGTCAACTACTTCCCATTAATTATACCTTTTCCGATGCTTCACCTTGCAATGCAAGGCTAAATATTCCATGTGACAACACAATTAAGAGGAGACAAAGAGGAGTTTGGTAAGGCCATCTTCAATGCTAACCCCTAAATGGACACCGCAAATGTCGTTTTTTATGTCCGGACGTGGTTCGTGAAATTGATGCGGGAGGTAGCCATCAAATGATTATTCACAAATTAATTCTTATTTGTCCGGTTATAGAGAGAGAAAGAGAGACCATGCATATGTTTTTTTTTGCTGGGGTATTGTGGTGTGGTTTCTGATTGGAAGGAGAGAAAGGAGAGGGGGGCCATGCATGCGTAGATAGAGAGAGAAAAAATAGGAGTACCACGTGGTTGTTTTTTATTGGTCAAGTGGCTCTCGGGACACTCGCAAGTGGATCTTCAAAGGATGTCCGGACAGCTCCTTGGACCGATAGGAGTCCCTATTGGATGACAAACGTTAACAAGAATTATTCGGACACCACAATTCAAACATATAGCAAAGCTTTGAAGGTCTCCTTTGGAGATTCCCTAACCGAGAAAAATAATAATGCCATGTGTGCGTAACATTCTGACAAAAAATACAAGTCTTGCTACCTTGCCACCTGTGACGTGCCAGGTTATGTCTAGTCAAGATCAGACCTCTGTTTGAAAACCAAAGGAGTATCTTGACTAGAAGATCTAGTTTGATATTTCATTTTTTTTGTTATGGTGATGAACATCATTGTCGACAATCGCCTCATATAAGGACTTGACAGAAAACTTGTTGTTCCGATGCAAGTTCCATTGGAACTCATTCATTTCCGCTTGATAGTTGAATGTGCTCCAAAAGTGTGAGCAATTCATTCCGTGCTACAAGGTGAGGCCTAAATAGGTCCGTACATAAAAAATAGTAGGGTTTGCTTTGCCCAAGACTTTTGCGACTACGACGAATTTATGTCTAACAACCTGATGCAGGCTTGGGTATTGCAACGTAAGTGGGGCCGCACCCAGCCATGTATCCTCCCATAATCTAACCTGAGAACCATCCCAGACTGAGAAAAGGCAGAATGAAAAAATAATTCCTTAGCCTTTGATACGTCTCAAACGTATCTATAATTTCATCCTATTTTTATGTTACTTGTATATCAATATTGCATCACATTGACACCAATTTGTATCGATTTATTAGACTAACCTATTAATCCAATGAACAGTGTCAGCTATCGTTTTATGCATGTTTTTCAACTATTCAGAAAAATACAATTTTGGGGGGTGTAAAAAATGTTTTTTTGGAAGTTTCATGATAGGATGGAGCGAGGCAGCATCGGATGGCCCGGAAGGGAGCTCCAAGGCTTCCCCACGGTGGGACCATGCGACCCAGGGCCTAGGCATGACCCAAGAGGGCATGAGGCCCAAGTAGCTTCGCTCGAACGCCTCTCGGTGCATCCGCCTTTAAATTTTCTAGAAACATTCAAAAATAATTATCAAGGATTTGTTCAGCCCCCGCCACCACACGTTCCATGACGATCCAATGTGTAGATCTATCCGGGTACTCTCCCGGGGGGATAATTCATCACTAAAGTCTTCTTCATCAACATTGTTGCCACCATGACCATGTGTAAGTAGTCCTCCTTGGACTATGAGTCCATAACAGTCGCTAGATGGCATCTTCTCTCCCTTTTTATTCAATGCAAATATTACATGATTCACCCTACATTATTGCGATCCATCTAATGTATTTACCGATGCGTTTGCTATGGTGTAATAAATTATCACTTTGTGATCAGATCTACATATGGATTCTTTTTGTTTCTTTGCTGCTTTATTTATAGACATATATGCTCTCTGGTCTATTAGTCTTACATTTGCCATGTTTTATGAACGATCTCCAAATGGGAGTTGTGTATAGTTTGGTATAACCTTGAAAGTAATATATCTCATTGACAAAAGGAGAAAAAAGGTTTGTAGTGTAATCATTGACAAAAGGACAAAAGTAAAAAATATGGTTGCGCAATTTGTCTTGATGATGAGCTGAAGGTAAAAAATACTATCAATAATATGTGACTTTGCATAATGTAATACTCTGTTTACTTAATACTTTGAGATGCATGCTAGATAATGATCTTGGGGTGGAGTATTAGCTATAGACGTAGTTGGATAACAATCTATAGATACAAGTATGTAAGGCCTTTAATCATGACATGTATAATCATAATCATAAACTACTGCAATTTAATCGACACCCAACTATAATTTGTTCACCTCATCTATGCATGCTTTCTGGAGAGATGCCACTAGTAAAGTTATGCATCCCAGTCCATTCATCCCTTATTGCTTCAACCTCGATTAAACACTTTATTTATCATTTAAAATATGAATTATTTATCTTATTTACTTGCAAACATCAATTCCTACCATACGATACGCTTATCCTTGTAAGTAACAAGAGTAGAGAGACTAAAAATTTCACTATCTAAGCGGGGGATCAAGTAGAAGTTTGGTAATTGTGTGCAAGTGCTGATCATTTACTGTATCTCAAGTGTTCCTGCTGGTTCGATAAACCTTCATTCTCATCGAGGGAAATACTTTCCACTCGCTACAAACCCTTCCTCTGTAGGGCACAACAAGCTGTTGAGATTTTAAGCATCAGCCTTCATCATGGTAGACCAAAAATCTGAATCACCGGGTTTCTAGTAGAGTTGAGAAATGGCTTCGAAACACACATGTGGAAAATGATTTCCAGCCTCACTCCATTCTCAGTGAGTCGTTTATATAAACATTTATGAGAAGTGCATTGTTTTTAATCCCGTTGTTGACAAATCCATGAAGAGGAATGCTAATTGGAGAGGAAATGCACTCTTTTACAAGGGCAATTTGATCCTGCTCCAATCTTGTATTACTAGTATCCTTGTGGGTGATAAGTCAATCTCTCAAAATCAAACAACTTTTATAAAGGGTAGGGTTATTTGATAAAGTGTCATCCCCGCTCATGAAGTCCTCCATGAGATTCACATATCTGGTTCTATTGGCCTTGTTCTTAAGGTTGATTATGAAAAAACGCTCAATATAGTTAACTAGGATTTCCTTTTTGAAATGATGCTCTCTAGAGGCTTTGGCCAGAATTGGATTAATTCGATCGACCATGTGTTGTTCTAACGTTACTTTTTTTGCAAGGCTTAAGGATAATAATGGTCCATACACTCTTGCTGGCAAATGTTGAAACAAGGAGATCCTCTATCTCCCACCCTCTTCAACTTTGATATTGATGTGTTTAGTAAATTGTAAGCCCTAAGTTGTAAATTCTGGTATCATTCAAGTGCTTTTGCCTCATTTTGTTCCTGGTGGTGCCATCATCCTCCAATTTGTTAATGGCACATTATATTTTTCGAGTCCTACTTAATTATGAGTAGACAAGAAATCTCTAATGTATCCTTTCCTGATTTAACAACCCTGGTATGAAAATCAATTTCTACGCAAGTGACCTCTTGTAACGCCCGGATAATCAAGCTACAGTAATCCCCTGCTAATGGTGCCAGGTCGTCACTGTTGCTGCTGCTAATCTCATTTTGATTCTAATCCAGCCCAAATCTCAACTTTAAATTATAGTTAAAATTCTAACTTCTCAAATATGCAAACTAAAATGTTCATCATGTGACAAATATTCTATAAACAATTAGGTGGTGAAACAACTTTTTGCAAAATGCTTAAATGACCTTAAGTAAATAAAATAGTGGCCAAAGCAATAAGTAAATGTTATTTAATTTATAAAGATACTAAACCTTTTTATTTAAACCTCAATCTAAATGTGGCCATGGCCTAAATTTATTAGAATAAATTAGGTGCCAGTTTTATAAAAATTATAAAATTAATTCGGTCTTAAAAGGTTTTGGAAAACATATGTTTAAAAAAAGGGACAAAAGAATATAAAACATTACAAAGAGGGGGGAACCCCCCTGGGCCTAGCCCACCTCGGTCGGCCCAGCCAACCCACCTACCCCACCGGTCGCCTTCTTCTCCTGCTCTCCTGGCGCGGCCGCTACAGGGGTGCGTCCCCGCCCGACCAACTCGCCGACGCTGCCCCGAGGGGATAAGGGCGTCGTCCCCTTGTCGTCTCGAGCACTCCCCTCCACTCACCACTCTCCCACTTGCTCCTCCCCACCCACTCTCTTCCCGTCGCCCATGCTCCCTTCCCCTCAAATCAACCTCGCCCGCTACTGTCGTCACCGCGTCATCGTCGTCGCCGCGCACCAGAGCCTCCCCGAGCTTCACGGCAGTGTCCAGGAGCCCCAGCGGGTCCTACTTCGTCAACTACACCACCGGAGCGAGGCTGGAGAGCCTCGACGCCGTCGCCCACATCGTCTTCATCTTCGGAACGCTGTCGTCGGTCGCTTTCGATCCACAACCACCGCAGCCTCCTTGCCTCCGTCGAGCTCGGCCGCTGCATCGATGTGAGGCCCCTTTCCATTTTCCCCTCTCCCTCTTCTATTCCCCTGCCTTAGGACGCCGCCCCACCGCGCCCGAACTCCCGGCGAGCTTGTGGTCTCCGTGCTCGTGGCCGCACAGCCGCGAGCCCCTACCGTGCACGCTCACCCACCCCCACTGCCGCCCTGACCTGGCTCCACCCCGCGCCCTAGGTCGCAAGCCCCTGCCCACCATGGATTTGCCTCCGCCTCGCCATGTCCTTCTTCACCCGCAGCCGTCCCCGGCGCGACCGCAGCCCCGCACCGGCCGCGGCCTGCTGTTGCCGCCGTGGCCTCCGCCTCGTTCGCCGTAGCGGCTGTGCCCCGCCGCTGCTCGGGCCCCCCTGCGTGCGCCCCATTCCCCACTGCTCCGCCCGCACCGGCTGTGGCAGCCCACACCCGCAACCACAATGCCCGCTCCGCCCATCTCCGCCGCCTGCCGCTCTCTCGTCGGCGGCAACCCGCGCCCCGCCTCGCCTCCACGCGGCCTACCCCGTGCCCACCGCCGGCCGCCACTCCCCGCGCGGCCTGCTGCCGCCCCCTGCTAGCTGCTTTTGGGCTGCTACTGCTGCTGCATACAGGGCGGGTGCCCCTGTTAGATTACGTGCTAATGCCCCCTAATCCTAACACTAAGTAAGCATTGATAGTAGGCCCCATTACTTAATTAGATTAACTAAAACCATTTAAAACTCTGTTTAACAAAATTGTCCCACTGACATGCGGGTCCCGCTGCTAAATAAATCTAGTTAGTTAAATAGTTTAACTAGTAGTGTATGACATGTGGCCCCCACATGTCAGTTCGACCAGTCAAACCAGTCAGCAGGTTGACTGTTGACTGCTGAGTAGGCGGTCAACAGGACCCACCTGTCAGTCAAATAGTCATATCTCTGGGTACACTTCGGTCTACCTGTAGCATTTAGTATTTAATATATTTTCGAATTAAATCAACTCCAAAATTTCAGAAAATCATTTAAAAACTTTAAAAATTAATATAAAATAAACCGTAACTCGGATGAAAAAACTTTGTACATGAAAGTTGCTCAGAACGACGAGACGAATTCGGATACGCAGCCCGCTCGTCCGCCACACACCCCTAGCATAGTGAACAAGCAACCATCCCTCTCTGGTTCATCTGTCCGAAAATGGCAAACACCGGGAATAGTTTCCCGGTTGTTTCCCCCCTTCGCCGGTAGCACCTAGTACTGCGTTAGGTCATCCCTAGCACTGCGTATTACCATGTTATACGTTGTGGTGCTTTGATTGCTCTGTTATTTATTGTGTTCCCCCTTCGTTACTTCTTTTCGGTAGACCCCAAGACCGCGGTTGAACCAGTGATCGACTACTTCACCTTCGAGGGCCCATTGTTGTCTGCGGAGCAACCAGGCAAGCCCCCCCCCCTTAATCACCAGATATCGCCTACTCTCCTCTATACTGTTTGCATTAGAGTAGTGTAGCATGTTACTGCTTTCCGTTAATCCTATTCTGATGCATAGCCTGTCATTGTTGCTACAGCTGTTGATACCTTACCTGCAATTCTAATGCTTAGTATAGGATGCTAGTTTATCATCAGTGGCCCTACATTCTTGTCGGACTGCCATGCTATACTGGGCCGTGATCACTTCGGGAGGTGATCACGGGCATATACTATATACTTTACAATGTTACATTACCTGTGATACTGTTCGGAGATGGGGGCTGAAGGGGCAGGTGGTTCCACCCAGGTAGTGGTGGGCCTGGGTTCCTGGTGGCCCCCGACTGTTACTTTGTGGCGGAGTGACAGGGCAGGTTGAGACCACCTAGGAGAGAGGTGGGTCTGGCCCTGGTCGGCGTTCACGGCTATTTCAAGATAACACGTTTAACAAGATCTTGGTATTTGATCTGAGTCTGGCCACTGGCCTATACGCACTAACCATCTACGCGGGGACAGTTATGGGCACTCGACGTCTTGGTATCAGCCGAAGCCTTCGTGATGTCAGCAACTGAGCGGCGCGCGCCGGATTGGACCGTAAACCTGCTCTTGTATTAAGGGGGCTAGTTCTGCTTCCGGCCGCGTACGCAACGTGCAGGTGTGCAATGGGCGATGGGCCCAGACCCCTGCGCCATAGGATTTAGACCGGCGTGCTGACCTCTCTGTTGTGCCTAGGTAGGGCTGCGACGTGTTGATCTTCTGAGGCCGGGCATGACCCAGAAAAGTGTGTCCGGACAAAGAGGATCAAGCGTGTAGGGAAATGTGGTGCACCCCTGCAGGGAAGTTAATCTATTCGAATAGCCGTGATCTTCGGTAACAAGACGACTTGGAGTTTTACCTTGACCTTATGACAACTAGAACCGGATACTTAATAAAACACACCCTTCCAAGTGCCAGATACAACCGGTGATCGCTCTCTCACAGGGCGACAAGGGGAGGATCATCGGTTAGGATTATGCTACACGATGCTACTTGGTGAACTTACCATCTACTCTCTTCCACATTCTGCAAGATGGAGGTGGCCAGTAGCGTAATCTTCGATAGGACTAGCTATCCCCCTCTTGTTCCGGCATTCTGCAGTTCAGTCCACATATGATACCCTTATTCCATTTGATACCAATGCATACATATGTAGTGTAGCTCCTCGCTTGCAAGTACTTTGGATGAGTACTCACAGTTGCTTTGCTCCCTCTTTTCCCCCTTTCTATACCCGATTGCTGCGACCAGACGTTGGAGCCCAAGAGCCAGACGCCACAGTCGACGACGACTACTACTACTCGGGAGGTGCCTACTACTACGTGCAGCCCGCTGACGACGACCAGGAGTAGTTAGGAGGATCCCAGGCAGGAGGCCTGCGCCTCTTTCGATCTGTATCCCAGTTTGTGCTAGCCTTCTTAAGGCAAACTTGTTTAACTTATGTCTGTACTCAGATATTGTTGCTTCCGCTGACTCGTCTATGATCGAGCTCTTGTATTCGAGCCCTCGAGGCCCCTGGCTTGTAATATGATGCTTGTATGACTTATTTTTATTTTTAGAGTTGTGTTGTGATATCTTCCCGTGAGTCCCTGATCTTGATCGTACACGTTTGCGTGTATGATTAGTGTACGATTGAATCGGGGGCGTCACAAGTTGGTATCAGAGCCGACTACCTGTAGGAACCCCCCTTCCACACTCCTTGGCCGAAGTCGAGTCTAGACGTCGCAAAACTTTTTACTAACATGGCTGTGTGCCTTACGGCCCCACGTCGCCATTTGGGTGGTATTAGGATATTTTACTCCTCGATCCTTACTCTGGGACTCTGATCTCTCTTCTATTCAGGTTAAAATGAATTTACTAACTCTGACTCTAGGTTCTCGTAACTACTTCCACCAGGAGAGCACCTAATTACAATGATCGTCTACTACACCATAAGATTCCGAAGTTACTCTCAGATGTTCTCTCGAGACTTTGTGCGCACCACTTTTGTTATTCCCGACTATCGAAAATTCCTTATGGATGAGTACTTACACTTTCCATTCGTACAATCATTCCCCGTGACCTTGTTATTATAAGATACCATGAATTCCTCTCATTGTTCTGAGAATACTTTGAGCATACTGCCTTGCAGTTCCTTGCCACATGAATACCAATGTGGATAATTCCTCGCTCTTACCGAGTATCCGCTCATCCCATTTGATTCAAGTATTTCACAAAACTCTTCGAAATACCATTTGATCCTTCGAAAATCCTCATCTGACTATTACTCTTGAAATTCTTGCTTGCTTGCATTATGATTAATCTCATGGGTCTGGTAGTATTATTGGCATCCTTAGTCATTATCAGTTTGAGTCTGTTGAATCAATATGTTGCGAATGCTCGCATTCCTTAATCAGATCCTTCGTTTTGACCTTCTGGCTCAGACAACACTTTAAACATGAGCTGGATCTCGACCAATCAAATTGCCATCGATTGTAACCCTAAGACTATTCAACTTATCCGTCCTTAATCAGAGCGTTTGCTTCTGATGCATTGATTTGGAAATCATAATTCCTTTAAATTTGAGCTTTGAGTTAGTCAGTTGTTTCTATAGTCTGATCTCCTTGCATTCTTCCTTCCTCTGGTTGAGTACCGATGCTCACATCAAATCCCTTGTGGACCACCAGAACCTTTGTTGGATTTTATCCGACAACGTCCTTTATATTCAGTCACTTCGAAAGTTCTTTCCCCGATACATAATGCCATTGGTAAATCCTATTCCTTGATTTGGACAACCATGCTCTGCTTTCGAGCTGGTGATATTTACTATTGAAGCTTGTGGTATATGTTTCCACAATGCCCCGATGGGTTGAACCTAGGCCTTCCTTAATATGTGTGAACTCGAAAGTTTTCACGAGTTATACTCTTCTGATATTTTGCTAGATAAAATTTCAACACTACAACTTCATCGAACGCGAGAAGTGAATGGAAGGTTATACATTGAAGAAGTGGGAGTCGACCTTGAACTTTGTGTTCATGCCCATGGACCCGATGTGGAACTTATCATGGAAGCTTCTTGAAAAACTTTTAGTTAGTTGGATAATTCTTCCGGTGTCTTTGAATTGGATCCTTTGCAACTATGGTTTCGGCCATATTGATATTCCTTGATTCCTTTTCTCGGACAAGTTAAAGTACTTGTCTTTTGCAGATCAATACACTTGTCAAACCTCTATTTTGCTCTACCTCTGAATATTACCCTCTGGTATCTTGATAATATCATCGAACCATGTTGTTTATTATGAGCCTTCATCGAGTATTATTCCTCACCGATTCCAATGTTTCCTGATTCCGAGTTGTTAGTCACTCGAGGACACCGATAACTAAATCGGGTCCGCACCACGATTAAACAACTCTTAGTAATCTCCTTTATTCACGAGTTTGTACTCGAGCATGTCAATCCTAGCCTGATCGGCTATCACCTTGGGCTAATTTTTAACTATGCTACCTGGTCCTGCTTCACGGAGCAAAAATTTCGACAGTGAGCTAATCTTACATCGATCTTCCTTGTCATATCATTTCTCCTTGAATAGCAAACTTGATTTCGAGTATGTTTTATACCCATGGTTCTGATAACTTCCGCTTCGCCCTTCCTTTTCCTTGATGTCATCCATGATCGATTATGTCCTCGTGAAACCCCTCGACAAGTGTGTCGTGATCATCATCAACATTTTGACCCCTTCTAGGATATCAATTGAATTCATGATGAGAAGTACCATCCTTGCCCTTGATGATTTGTGTTATCATCGACCACTTTATTGCCTTCCGTTCAACACAAACTTGTGCATGTTTCTAGCAACCCTATTGCTTTCAAGTTAATGGTCGATATTTCATTCTTAGACTATTGGTTGTTAAATCACCTTTCTAACATTGATCATGCTACCTAAGACCATATTTTGGGTGCACTTTTCAACCAATGCTTAATTGTGTATGTTTTTCTCGAGCATACATCCTTATATTATTTGATCCGACAAATGTTATCTCCTTGTTCACATAAGTGTGGAAATCCATCTTTTGAAAATCTCAATGAATTGTCGCTGAGTTCATCAGCCACATCTTCATCCTCTCCTTGGATTTAATGATGAACTATTGTTTCGAAACTTGCTTCCATAGTTCATTTCCCGAAAATCTTACAATGTCATCTCGACAAATGCGTTGCACCTTTTCTTTCTCAGGCATCCTGAGTCTGAGGTATCCTGACACCAATCAAATCTGAATCTCCGTCAGATATGATGGTTGGAACATATTTCCAGGAGTTATAACATCTTTACATGACCGGGTAAGTTGATGTCATGCCTAGCACAACTGGCCGGAGCACCTAGTGTTATAGTTTCCTTTTCTACAAGGTTATCCATTCTTCCATGAGGAAATTGTAAGACTTATTCTAAAAATCATTCCTGATGGATCCTTTGTGTATCCAAAGTCTGACCTTTGCTTGAAGACCACACCAACGCTATCTCGAAGCATGTCTGTGGTACTCCAATTTTCAATAAGAACATTTGAAGCACAATGCTAAATTTTCTTTATCAATTATCCAAGCACCGTTGTATGGGTAATGTCATGAAGTTTCTCTCCCCTTACATAAATGGTTTTCTACTTTATATCCTGTCATGGATATCATGCCCTACTTGTTTGTGGGAAGGATATACCCCTTGAATATGTGTTTTAAAACATTTTCCTTTCCATTGTTCTGTTTAAATCTGATAATCATATTTTCCTTCCCATTGTTTGGTTTAACCTTTCTTGTGATCTATATGATCTAAGCAGTAATATTATCCTGCTTATGTAAACACCTCGTTGTACAATCCTGTCAGTAAGACCCTGTTACTATTGTTGATGACATTCTGGTAGCCACCGATGGACGAGAACTTTGCCTATTGGTCCGCCTCGTTCAACGAGCAGGAAAACGGTTCTCTTCGTCCCTCGCCTTGATACCGATGTTGTTGCCGATATAACTGACAAGCTATCCTCTGGCACGCCTTGCTTACATGATCGTGCAAGAAGTCACTACCCTTCCTACCCTTAACACACATGGTGGGCCCATAACCCACAGTTTCACAGGATCGAAACCTGACTCTTCTGTACACCCCCTGATCCGATGGTTGTTCCTTGCGCGTGCCCTCATATGTAAATTCACGAGCCACTTCTAAGAGATCATTAATTCTGGTATCAAACACGATACTTGTTCCTGTTGCTTTGAACCCCTTTCATGCCCTGTTTCAGGCATCGAACTATAGCCTACCCACTCAAAACTTCCATTTTGCACCTTCTTACTTTGCTCTAGATGATTTCTTAAGTTTCAATCGAGAGTTACTTTCCGCCACCTTTCCTGCGGTTATCTACCAGATAAGCAACATTGTAGTGGTCTGTTTTTTATGAAGTTACCCCTTGTCATGCGCACGATGGAGTTCCTAAAGAAAGGATGCCGACTTCATCACGAAGACCTAAAATAGAGGAATGAAGACATTAGCGTAGTGGGTCGACCTCTACGAGAAGAGCAACCAAGAACGAGAAGACCCGTTAGAATTTCACAACCAAAACTTTTCCCCTTGCCCCACCTCTTAAATCTCGGGACGAGATTTCTTATAGTGGAGGAGATTTGTAACGCCTGGATAATCAAGCTACAGTAATCCCCTGCTAATGGTGCCAGGTCATCACTGTTGCTGCTGCTAATCTCACTTTGATTCTAATCCAGCCCAAATCTCAACTTCAAATTCTAGTTAAAATTCTAACTTCTCAAATATGCAAACTAAAATGTTCATCATGTGACAAATATTCTATAAACAATTATGGTGGTGAAACAACTTTTTGCAAAATGCTTAAATGACCTTAAGTAAATAAAATAGTGGCCAAAGCAATAAGTTAAATGTTATTTACTTTATAAAGATACTAAACCTTTTTATTTAAACCTCAATCTAAATGTGGCCATGGCCTAAATTTATTAGAATAAATTAGGTGCGAGTTTTATAACAATTATAAAATTAATTCGGTCTTAAAAGGTTTTGGAAAACATATGTTTAAAAAAAAGGGGCAAAAGAATATAAAACATTACAAAGAGGGGGGAACCCCCCTGGGCCTAGCCCACCTGGGTCGGCCCAGCCAACCCACCTACCCCACCGGTCGCCTTCTTCTCTTGTTCTCCTGGCGCGACCGCTACAGGGGTGCGTCCCCGCCCGACCAGCTCGTCGGCGCCACCCCAAGGGGATAAGGGCACCGTCCCCTCGTCGTCTCGAGCACTCCCCTCCACTCACCACTCTCCCACTTGCTCCTCCCCACCCACTCTCTTCCCCTCGCCCGTGCTCCCTTCCCCTCAAATCAACCTCGCCCGCTACTGCCGTCACCGCGTCATCGTCGTCGCCGCGCACCAGAGCCTCCCTGAGCTTCACTGCGGTGTCCAGGAGCCCCGGCGGGTCCTACTTCGTCAACTACACCACCGGAGCGAGGCTGGAGAGCCTCGATGCCGTCGCCCACATCGTCTTCGTCTTCGGAACGCCGTCCTCGGTCGCTTTCGATCCACAACCACCGCTGCCTCCTCGCCTCCGTCGAGCTCGGCCACCGCATCGATGTGAGGCCCCTTTCCGTTTTCCCCTCTCCCTCATCTATTCCCCTGCCTTAGGACGCCGCCCCACCGCGCCCGAACTCCCGGCGAGCTCATGGTCGCCGTGCTCGTGGCCACACAGCCGCGAGCCCCTCCCGTGCGCGCTCACCCACCCCCGCTGCCGCCCGGACCTGGCTCCGCCCCGTGCCCTAGGTCACAAGCCCCTGCCCACCATAGATTTGCCTCCGCTCGCCACGTCCTTCTTCACCCGCAGCCGTCCCCGGCACGACTGCAGCCCCGCATCGGCCGCTGCCTGTTGTTGCCGCCGTGGCCTCCGCCCCGTTCGCCGCAGCGGCTGTGCCCCGCCGCTGCTCGGGCCCCCCTGCGTGCGCCCCATTCCCACTTCTCCACCCGCACCGGCCGCGGCAGCCCACACCCGCAACCACAACGCCCGCTCCACCCATCTCCGCCGCCTGGCGCTCGCTCGTCGGCGGCGACCCGCGCCCCGCCTCGCCTCCACGCGGCCTACCCCGTGCCCACCGCCGGCCGCCACTCCCCGCGCGGCCTGCTTCCGCCCCTGCTAGCTGCTTTTGGGCTACTACTGCTGCTGCATACAGGCCGGGTGCCCCTGTTAGATTACGTGCTAATGCCCCCTAATCCTAACACTAAGTAAGCATTGATAGTAGGCCCCACTACTTAATTAGATTAACTAAAACCATTTAAAACTCTGTTTAACAAAATTGTCCCACTGATATGCGGGTCCCACTGCTAAATAAATCTAGTTAGTTAAATAGTTTAACTAGTAGTCTATGACATGTGGCCCCCACATGTCAGTTCGACTAGTCAAACCAGTCAGCAGGTTGACTGTTGACTGCTAACTAGGCGGTCAACAAGACCCACCTGTCAGTCAAATAGTCATATCTCTGGGTACACTTCGGTGTACCTGTAGCATTTAGTATTTAATATATTTCGAATTAAATCAGCTCCGAAATTTCAGAAAATCATTTAAAAACTTTAAAAATTAATATAAAATAAATCGTAATTCGGATGAAAAAACTGTGTACATGAAAGTTGCTCAGAACAACGAGACGAATTCGGATACGCAGCCCGTTCGTCCGCCACATACCCCTATCATAGCGAACATGCAACCATCCCTCTCCGGTTCATCTGTCCGAAAATGGCAAACACCGGGAATACTTTCCCGGTTGTTTCCCCCCTTCGCCGGTAGCACCTAGTACTGCGTTAGGTCATCCCTAGCACCGCGTATTACCATGTTATACTTTGTGGTGCTTTGATTGCTCTATTATTTATTGTGTTCCCCCTTCGTTACTTCTTTTCGGTAGACCCCAAGACCGCGGTTGAACCAGTGATCGACTACTTCACCTTCGAGGGCCCATTGCTGTCTGCAGAGCAACCAGGCAAGCCCCCCCCTTGAAAACCACATATCGCCTACTGTCCTCTATATTGTTTGCATTAGAGTAGTGTAGCATGGTACTCCTTTCCGTTAATCCTATTCTGATGCATAGCCTGTCATTGTTGCTACAGCTGTTGATACCTTACCTGCAATCCTAATGCTTAGTATAGGATGCTAGTTTATCATTAGTGGCCCTACACTCTTTTCCGTCTGCCATGCTATACTACTGGGCCGTGATCACTTCGGGAGGTGATCACGGGCATATACTATATACTTTACACTGTTACATTACCTGTGATACTATTCGGAGATGGGGGCTGAAGGGGCAGGTGGTTCCACCTAGGTAGTGGTGGGCCTGGGTTCCCGGCGGCCCCCGACTGTTACTTTGTGGCGGAGCGACAGGGCAGGTTGAGACCACCTAGGAGAGAGGTGGGTCCGGCCCTGGTCGGCGTTCGCGGTTATTTCAAGATAACACGTTTAACGAGATCTTGGTATTTGATCTGAGTCTGGCCACTGGCCTATACACACTAACCATCTATGCAGGGACAGTTATGGGCACTCGACGTCGTGGTATCAGCCGAAGCCTTCGTGACGTCAGCGACTGAGCGGCGCACGTCGGATTGGACCGTAAGCCTGCTCTTGTATTAAGGGGGCTAGTTCTGCTTCCGGCCGTGTACGCAACATGCAGGTTTGCAATGGGTGATGGGCCCAGACCCCTGCGCCATAGGATTTAGACCGGCGTGCTTACCTCTCTGTTGTGCCTAGGTAGGGCTGCGACGTGTTGATCTTCTGATGCCGGGCATGACCCGGAAAAGTGTGTCCGGACAAAGGGGATCGAGTGTGTTGGGAAATGTGGTGCACCCCTGCAGGGAAGTTAATCTATTCGAATAGCGTGATCTTCGATAACAGGACGACTTGGAGTTGTACCTTGACCTTATGACAACTAGAACCAGATACTTAATAAAACACACCCTTCCAAGTGCCAGATACAACCGGTGATCGCTCTCTCACAGGGCGACAAGGGGAGGATCATCGGTTAGGATTATGCTACACGATGCTACTTGGTGAACTTACCATCTACTCTCTTCTACATTCTGCAAGATGGAGGTTGCCAGAAGCGTAGTCTTTGATAGGACTAGCTATCCCCCTCTTATTCCGGCATTCTGCAGTTCAGTCCACATATGATACCCTTATTCCATTTGATACAATTGCATACATATGTAGTGTAGCTCCTTTCTTGCGAGTACTTTGGATGAGTACTCACGGTTGCTTTGCTCTCTCTTTTCATCCTTTCTATACCCGATTGCTGTGACCAGACGTTGGAGCCCAGGAGCCACACGCCACCGTCGACGACGACTACTACTACTCGGGAGGTGCCTACTACTACGTGCAGCCCGCTGACGATGACCATGAGTAGTTTAGGAGGATCCCAGGCAGGAGGCCTGCGCCTCTTTCGATCTGTATCCCAATTTGTGCTAGCCTTCTTAAGGCAAACTTGTTTAACTTATGTCTGTACTCAGATATTGTTGCTTCCGCTGACTCGTCTATGATCGAGCTATTGTATCCGAGCCTTCGAGGCCCCTGGCTTGTAATATGATGCTTGTATGACTTATTTTATTTTTAGAGTTGTGTTGTGACATCTTCCCGTGAGTCCCTGATCTTGATCGTACACGTTTGCATGTATGATTAGTGTACGATTGAATCGGGGGCGTCACACCTCTCAACAATTGGTTTGGATGATCATTATGCTAAGGAGGCCCGAAATATATGTTGTAATTTGGGGACCTTCCTTTCCAGATATTTAGGGGTGTGTCTGCATTTGTCTAAACTAAAAAAATAAACAAGTAATTCGTAATCCCGTTAAAGACAAATCCATGAAGAGGATTTCTAGTTGGAGAGAAAATACGCTCTATTAGAAGGGCAAGTTGATCCTGCTCCAATCTTGTGTTACTAGTATCTTGTGATGATAAGTCAATCTCTCAAAATCAAACCACTTTTATAAAGGGTAGGATTTTTTGATAATGTGTTATCCCCGCTCATGAATTCATACATGAGATTCACATATCTGTTTCTGTGTTGGCCTTGTTCTTAAACATGATTATGAAAAAAAAATGCCCGGTATAGTTAACTAGGATTTCCTTTGAAATGATGTTGGCCAGAAGTGGATTAATTGGATACGACCATGTGTTGTTCCAATGTCCCTTTTTTTGCAAGGCTTAGTGATAATAATGGTCCATACATTCTTGCTGGCAAATGTTGAAACAAGTAGATCCTCTATCTCCCATCCTCTTCAACCTTGAGGTTGATGTGTTTACTGAATGTAAGCCCTAAGTTGTAAATTCTGGTATTATTCAAGGGCTTTTGCCTGATTTTGTTCCTGGTGGTGCCTTCTTCCTCCAATATGTTAATGACACTATCATATTTTTCGAGTCCTACTTATGAGTATGCAAGAAAACTCTAATGCATTCTTTCCTGATTTGACAACTCTGGTATGAAAATCAATTTCTACACAAGTGACCTCTCAACGATTGGTTTGGATGATGATTATGCTAAGGAGTTTTCCCGAAATATATGTTGCAATCTAGGGACCTTCCTTTCCAGATATTTAGGGGTGTGTCTGCATTTCTCTAAAGTAAACATAAATAAATAAGTCCTTAAACCCGTTGTTGACAAATCCATGAAGAGGATTGCTAGTTGGAGAGGAAATACGCTCTATTACAAGGGCAAGTTGATCCTGCTCCAATCTTGTATTACTAGTATCCCTTCTTGCGCGATGTCTATGATCAAGTTTCCCTAAACGGGCTATCCAAGCCATTTCTGGGGTATTGTTGAGGATGCTCACAATATCACGTGGTAGATTGGGATTTAATCTCCTGGAGAGAAAAAAAATAGAGTTGGTGGTCTTGGCATTATCAAGTAATTCATATAGACTAAACTCTGTGACATTACTTTCTATCGTGTATACTCGCTCTATACCAAAATGTGATGCTGGATGAGTTGAAAGAAAGAAAGAAAGAAAGAAAGAAAGAAAAGTGCAGCTCTCATCATCACAGCTAGCTTGATGCTCCATGTTGTGGAATAAATTCTGCAAGGTGAATCAGTGGCTATTGATATGATGGGTGGGTGTTAAGGTTTGTCGCACTAAAACCGTAAAGGAAATGTCGTAGGTGTAGCAGTACTCGTGCTTTAATTGGGATTGGTAGAACTTGTGCATCAGCTCACTGTTACCTCTGTCCTTTGGCTTGTGTTACCCATTTGTGCATCACTCCTTCCTCACCAAAAAGGTTAGTGAAAAAAAGAAATAAATAAATATACTCAGTTTTCTTGAATGAATTCTGTGCTTTAATCTAGTTCTTTGTATTTTCGTTCATGCTAAGTGCGTGCAAAGGCAAATTTCCTCCAAAGATATAACTGGTTGTGTCACGCAGAAATATTTGGTTGAGTGTGCTCGATGGATTGAATTTTATCTTGGCAAGCTTCATCAAGGTCCTCCCAACTGAGTTGGTTTCACAGCACACCAGCACAGCAGGAAATAATACTCGTAGATGCTCAGCCAAACATGGAATAAATACTGACTGCCATCCGATCCGACTATCACTCGGCCACCAGCACTCCACCTTGCTAAGACCATGTACTATCACTTGCCTCCATGTAGTAGAATAGGAGGGCCATTAATTCCAGACTACAGTAGTAGGAGTAGCTAGTACTCCTAGATACATCTAAGATACCTTCCAAAACTGTCCATAATGGGAGTAACATAGGTAGTAACATCACACATATCTAAATTAAATAGATGATGTGGCATGCAATAAATGAAGAAAGAAATGAAAGTGATAACATAGCTAATTACTACTAGTATGAGTAACATCACACATATCAAGGCAAGATGTGTCTATAGCCTAATAAATGAAGTGCTTCATGTTACCACATATATGTTACTCCCCACTATAGAGGTAGTAACATAGACTAGTGACATGGACATGTTACTGGTCTATTTTACTACCCATTGTGCCTAGTCTAAACCATTTCCTGATTAAGTAGTAAATGCATCATTAATTGGTGACCTGCTGAGCGTTGGTGTGGTAAATGCATCACAGCACAGCACAGCAGGAAGGACTATCAATATTCATCATCACTACTGTACCACCTGCTGAGAGCATCGACAGCACAATCTGAATAGCCTGTTGATTTGGCTGTTGCTGCAGTGATAGTACATCCACATGCATATTCAAAGTACTGAATGCATCATTTAGTTTTGCATGTGGAGCGTTGCTGTTGGGGTATCTGCACCGTAGCAGCCACCATTTATGCATCCCTCGTCCTTCATTTATATGATGTCCATGGCACAGTTCGTGGTCCAGAGAGCAGCACAATTAAAAGTATGGTACTAGTACTTCCTTCGGTCCTTTTTACTCTGCATATTAGGTTTGTCTGAAATCAATCTCATTCAACTTTGACCAATTTATATAAAAAATTATAGACATTTACATAACAACACCAATATCATTAGATTCATCTTGGAATATATTTTTATATTATATTTATTAGATATTATAGATGCTAATAATTTCTAATATAAATTTGGTCAAACTTAGCAAAGTTTGACTTTCGGCAAATCCAATGTGCAGAGTAAAAAGGACCGGAGGGAGTACTATGTTGCTATAGACTAGTGCTATCATCCTGGTTTATTGGTCCTCGTTGTATTTTGTGCTTGACCGTAGGTTTAACTAACAAAATGTTTTTTGCATGTCATGTCACCAAAAATTATATCATTGAAAACTATGTCCAAATACGAATCCAACAATATAATTTTTGTTGACATGCATTAACATTTTATTAGCAAAATCTTTGGTCAAAATTTGACACAAATCACAAACGGCACTAATAAACTAGGACGGAGGTAGTATAGCCCGTGTCCTTTCCAGTAGCAATTAACACTGGTGGATTAATCCTTAATTATGGGCAGAAGTTATTACAACAGCGCCTTCAAAAAAATGTCATCGGTGTCTCTACTATCACGGGAGTGCGATCATGATGGTGCATCGTTTGGTTTTGTATGTTTGTTAGTTTCATGCTAATTATGATTATGAAGAGTGTCGGGGAGTGGGGGTCACTTTAACTATGGAGAGTGTCATTTGTTGGATGGGAGTATTACGTTAATTATGGAGAGTATCATCATTTAGATGGGAGGATCAGAGAGTAACATTTTTTGGATAGAAAGATAACATTAATTATGGAAATTATTATCAAGCATTGGGCGAAAGCATCACTAGAATATTCATGGCCCAGTTGCAAGGCACGAGCAATTAGCTAGTCAACCAAAAATATCAATGTTGTGGCACAAAAATAGCATGCCACTGGCATGCCGCTTGTAAATGGGACCCAACAGTGGGTCTCACATAGAAATCGTTGATACGGCACAACCTATAGCTAACTTGACAGAGCCCATTGATTTCTGTATTGATTTACAGATCAAGAGAGATCGTGGATATCAGACAGAACTCAGAAAGAACTATCAAGATGGAAGTTATCCTATAGATGCTGTATCCATGCCTGTTCGAAATGTGAATTATAGTATTTTTTCTTGTGGGAATGGAAATGAAAAACACGAGATACTTTTTCTAGAAATATGGACTAATGGAAGTTTAACCCCTAAGGAAGCACTTTATGAGGCTTCTCGTAATTTGATTGATTTATTTCTTCCTTTTCTACACGCGGAGGAAGAGGGCGATAAATTATTAATGGCGTGGGGATGATAGCTACACAATTAGTAAGGGCATATCCAAGGCGGATCACCAAAACATCCATATAGTCTGGATCGAACAGATCATACACTTTTGGACCTCCCGCGCTGAAGTGGGGATGGCATGTATACAATAGTAAGGACATCTCCAACATGGGTCACCAAAACACCCATAAATGTCCAGACCATATGGTTTTTGTAGTTTTAGGCCTCCGACATGGATCATCAAAGCGGGTCAGGCCGGTTTGGATATCTGAAATCTCACAAATCGGACTCAAATCTGTCCAGACTCCAGCCATGTCCGATCTGATACCGGGACCCAACCAAAAGAGCCCACCTGGAGCCTGCGCAATTTCACAGTTCGGCATGTTTCCTCATGAAACCCCGCACTCTCCACCCCGGTAGTCGTCGCATCCACAAGCCTCCTTCGCATTCCTATGTCCAGTCGTCGCCCTATGAATCCTCTGGAGAACATCGAAAAGGTTTGAAGTCGCTCTAGACACATAGAAGACCGTGAGCACGTCCGCGTCCACGGAATGGCAAGGCTTGCATGTGAAGGCCCGTGAGAGGAAGAAGAAGCTGCTGGTGGACGCTCTACTCGGAGCTCCTCCTGCAAAGTGGACCGCAGTGGCGGCGCTGCCCGGGCAAGCCCCGGTACAAGTCATCATACTACTACGACGACCATCTAAACAGTCAACCTGGCACGCAATAGTCATCGTGGTAAGTTCAAGAGTTCCATCCTAGCATGTACAAATACTTTGCACAAAAGGAGGCTGGAACTTTAGACCTTCGGCACGGACAACCGAACTAGGAGCTTTTGGGGTCGATCGATGTATACAACTTGATGAACATCCATTGCTTTTGGTAGTAGTTGCATTCGAACGCAAATTTAAGTGTATGATTAAATTGCTATTTGATCTAGATAAAATTGGTTAAAGGGAGGAGCTCGAGCAAGGGCAGCATTTGGTGACTCCGTTTGGATGGCCTCCAACCCTCTGACCATCCATGAACACATATGGATGTGTTCGCAAATATTTGATGATGTTTGTTTGATGATCCGTGTTGGAGATACCCCATGACAAGCACTAATGGTGTGCTTTACAATGTTGCACACCACTAGTAACTTCTCTCGGGCCTGTTGTTGGGCCCCACTTACTAGTGGAAAAGACTACCAACCTACGTGCCATTAGTCAAGTCTCTATCAGTGGCGTTTCTGTTTGTGTGTACGCCATTTGATAAATTTTTTGGCAACAATTCATTCGAGTGGTTGCGTTTAAAAGATTTCCACCGTCTAAGCCTAGTCATAGTGGGAAGCATATGAGACTAGTCTATGTTACTACTACATCCGTCCTGGTTTATTGATCCCCTTTGTATTTTATGTCAAATTTTTATCTTATATTTAAAGAACAAAATGTTAATACATGTCACAAAAATAGTATCATTGAAAACTATGTACAGATACGATATGAATCCAAGAATATATTTTTTATCACATGCTACTGCTAGATAGATCTAAGATTCCTTCCAAAACTGTCCTAAACCATTTCCTGGTTAAGTAGTAAATGCATCATTAATTGGTGACCTGCTGAGCGTTGGTGTGGTTAGCATCACAGCACAGCACAGTAGGAAGGACTATCAATATTCATCATCACTACTGTACCACCTGCTGAGAGCATCGACAGCACAATCTGAATAGCCTGTTGCTGCAGTGATAGTACATCCACATGCATATTCAAAGTACTGAATGCATCATTTAGTTGCATGTGGAGCGTTGCTGTTGGGGTATCTGCACCGTAGCAGCCACCATTTATGCATCCCTCGTCCTTCATTTATAAGATGTCCATGGCACAGTTCGTGGTCCAGAGAGCAACACAATTAAAAGTATGGCACTAGTACTCCCTTCGGTCCTTTTTACTCTGCATATTAGATTTGTCTGAAATCAATCTCATCCAACTTTGATCAAGTTTATATAAAAAATTATAGACATTCATATAACAACACCAATATCATTAGATTCATGTTGGAATATATTTTCATATTATATTTATTAGATATTATAGATGCTAATAATTTCTAATATAGATTTGGTCAAACTTAGCAAAATTTGACTTTCGGCAAATCCAATGTGCAGAGTAAAAAGGACCGGAGGGAGTACTATGTTGCTGTAGACTAGTACTGTCATCCTGGTTTATTGGTCCTCATTGTATTTTGTGCCAAAGTTTGACCGTAGGTTTAACGAACAAAATGTTTTTTGCATGTCATGTCACCAAAAATTATATCATTGAAAACTATGTTCAAATACGAATCCAACAATATAATTTTTGTTGACATGCATTAACATTTTATTAGCAAAATCTTTGGTCAAAATTTGACACAAATCACAAACGGCACTAATAAACTAGGACGGAGGTAGTACAGCCCGTGTCCTTTCCAGTAGCAATTAACACTGGTGGATTAATCCTTAATTATGGGCAGAAGTTATTACAGCAGCGCCTTCAAAAAAATGTCATCGGTGTCTCTACTATCACGGGAGTGCGATCATGATGGTGCATCGTTTGGTTTTGTATGTTTGTTAGTTTCATGCTAATTATGATTATGAAGAGTGTCGGGGAGTGCGGGTCACTTTAACTATGGAGAGTGTCATTTGTTGGATGGAAGGATTACGTTAATTATGGAGTGTCATCATTTAGATGGGAGGATCAGAGTGTCGGGACCCCGATTCTAAGTCACACCGATCTAGCATGTAACACCTCATATCACTTTGCGGCCTCACGCACGGTATCCTCACGGGTGTCGCCTTACCATGAATCGGAACTGTTTGCGCCTTTTGGCTCACGTATATGATAGTGTCGCTAGCATCCATATGACAGAGAATCCGGACCGACATGGCTAGTCGTGAACCCAAAGCGGCACAGACCTATGGAGACAGGCATACATGAATCACATCGAGCATGTCGGTCAACAGCGTATGAATCCGGGCTGTAGCACTGGGCTAACAGGACTCTGGAAGTCACCGCGTGACATTTCCCCGAAGGGACAGACATAGGAACGAAGTGGAACACATGCCGGCCAGTCAAGTGTTCTGAGCAGTAGTGCTGGGCTAGCAGGACTCCGGTGAACCGGGCTGTAGCGGACTACTATGGCTCAAGGAAGCACTAGACTACATTTCCCCATAAGAGAGGCTGCCAAGGACAAACAACTAGATTGTCGGATCCCACACATAGCAATACACGTCACACGTACGCATAACATGCAAGTATGTGATGTACAACATGGCATCACAACATAACGCAACTCATATAGATAAAGGCTCAGAAAAGCCACATAGTATAAATACAAACAGGGGTCACATGACCCATCATTTAGAGCATACAAGCAACGGAAGCATTACATGTCTGAGTACAGACAACTACAAAAGAAAAAGGCCGAGAAGCCTGACTATCTACAAGTCCCTCTAAGGTACAAGATCGTAGCTGAGGTAACAGGCTATTCGTCGAAGTCCAAGCGGTACTACTAGTGAGACAGATGTCTCATGTGCAAAACATAAATAAAGCAAACGTGAGTACAAAGGTACTCAGCAAGACTTATGTCAGATCCTATCATACATGCATTTGTATCAAGAAGGTAATGTGGGGTTTAGTTGCAGCAAGCCAGCTTTGACTCAGTGGCTATCCTGTTCTACGACAATCAGAAACTTCTTTGAGGTGAGGCAGCGCACACGAGTCCACTAATCACCACATCAATACACTACAATGGATTCATCCCCGTCTCTCCTACGAGAAGGCCATCCATAGCACTCACACTTGTCTTGAGCATTTTAGAGTATCCACTTTAAGTTTTCTAGGTACCACGTAAGCATCCAAGAAGTCCATAACAGAGGACACGGCTATTCGAATAGATCATGATAACCCTGCAGGGGTGTACTTCATCACACACGCTCTCACCACTTATCACCATATACCCGTCATGTATCTCGGCAACCTTCAAGCGGAAGCCTGGCGAGGGTGTCGGCCACGACCTAACTAACCACGCAAGACTCTAATCCAGGTTTATCACCTATTTGGGTTCCATCCGCAAGGAGATCCGGCCGGGGTGTCGCTCACGGCCCCAAACGATGTGAGCAGGGTTCCCAAGCCACACATCCGCGTGCCACTTGGTACACCGTGCCACCTATGCCTAGTCTGTCCCGAGCCCACCCTGCCGGGTGCCACTCGGTAGAAAAATAGCACTACCTACAAACACCAGAAACTATTTGCAACTCCTGGACAGAGATCAAGGTGGTTAATAAGCCGAGAGAGCTTGGAGCGCCCGGAGCCCAATGTGTGGTAGTAGCTAGTCATTGGACAACTTGCACAGGACTCAGTTCTTAAGGACGGTCCCAATGAGACAACCCACCATGTACTCCTGTTGGCCACTGGGCCAGGCCAGGCTGCACAGGGAGGTAAGTGCAGGTGGGTTTTCTTCCCTTTTGCTTCTATTTTGTTTTTGTTTTCTATTTTCTGACATTTGTTTTGATTTAATAAAAATACTAAATCATTTTATTTTATTCTGTAAATTTTAGTAGGGACTAGTTGGACCACTCCAAAGCCCCTCACCAAAATTCAGAATTATTGGACAATATTTTATATATAATAAAATATTTATCCAACGCAAATAATTACTGGATTAATTCCAAATGCCCAAAATAAATACTTATGAGCTCCTAAAGATATTGGTTTGATTTTTATCTCTGTCCAATATTTTCAGAGAGCAACATGAACATTTTCATGGACCTTTTTGGAGAAATTTTTATCTGGGTCATTTCCAGAAATAATTTCTAGGGTTTCACAAATCCACATTTCAAAATTAAATGAAATTTAAACATGATGCACACATGAAGGCTAGCCTAGGTCATACCATAACAAGGGATGTGACAACTCGCCCCCACTTGAAGAAATCTCGTCCGGAGATTCAAGAGTCGGCGGAAAGAAAGTGGGGTACTCAAGTCGAAAACGATCTTCACGCTCCCAAGTAGCTTCTCTCTCGGAATGATGGGACCACTGAACCTTGAGAAACTTGATGTTCTCACGTCGAGTGACACGCTCTACTTGATCAAGAACGCGAACAGGGTACTCTCAATATGTGAGGTTATCTTGGAGATCAAGCGTTTCGTGGTCCACTCCGCGGATGGGATTCGAGAAGCAACGCCTGAGTTGAGAGACGTGGAAAACATCATGAACTCGAGAAAGATGTGGTGGTAGTTCCAACTGGTAGGCAACCTCTCCTCGTTTAGCGAGAATGAGAAAGGGACCAATGTAACGAGAAGCCAACTTGCCCTTGATACCGAATCGATGGGTACCCTTCAAAGGGGTAACCCGAAGGTAAGCTTTGTCGCCAATTTCATAAGCCACTTCCTTATGACTACGGTCATACAGGCCCTTTTGACAAGATTGGGCTGTTTTCAAATTCTCACGAATGATGCGAACTTGTTCTTCTGCCTCCTGGATCATATCCGGTCCAAAGAATTGTCTTTCACCGGTTTCTGACCAGTTCAAAGGTGTTCGACATCTTCGTCCATACAGAACCTCAAAAGGAGCTTTCTTGAGGCTGGATTGGTAGCTATTGTTATAAGCAAACTCGGTGAAGGGAAGACACTTCTCCCAATCCATACCGAATGAGATAACACAAGCTCTAAGCATGTCTTCAAGAATCTGGTTGACCCTTTCCACCTGACCACTTGATTGAGGGTGGAAAGCGGTACTGAAGGAAAGATGGGTGCCCATGGCAGTTTGGAAACTCTCCCAGAAATGAGAAGTGAAAAGACTACCACGGTCTGAATTGATCTCTAGTGGAACACCATGAAGTGAAACTATTCGAGAAATATATAAGTCAGCGAGCTGACTAGCAGTGATACTCTCTCGAACAGGTAGGAAGTGAGCCACTTTGGAAAGACGATCAATGACTACGAAGATAGCATTATTCCCTCTCTTGGTCCTGGGAAAGCCGGTGATGAAGTCCATACCAACTTTATCCCATTTCCACTCAGGAATAGCGAAAGGTTGAAGGGTGCCAGCAGGTCTCTGATGCTCTGCCTTCACGCGACGACAAACGTCATAGTTAGCAATAAATTGAGCAATTTCTCTCTTCATCCTAGTCCACCAGAACCTCTGGCGTAGGTCCTGATACATCTTAGTACTACCGGGATGAATCGTGAGAGGAGATTCATGCGCCTCCTTAAGGATTAATTGTCGAAGATGTTGATTCTTGGGAACCACCAAGCAACTCTCAAAGAAAACAACACCACAATCATCTATAGAGAAACTACCACCAACTCCTTTGTTAATGTTTCTCTTGATCCGGGAAATTCCTATATCCTGCTTCTGAGCAGAGATGATTTGATCCACAAGAGTAGGTTTCGCTACCAAGGTAGAAAGGAATCCGTGAGGAGCAAGGTGGAGGTTAAGCTTACATAATTCCTCATGGAGAAGTGGTTGGCCCTGCTGCAACATGAGATTGTTGCAATAGGACTTATGACTTAGCGCATCAGCCATGACATTCCCCTTGCCTGGGGTGTAGGTAATCCCTAAGTCGTAATCTAAGATCAACTCCAGCCAACGTCTTTGCCTAAGGTTAAAATCTGGTTGGGTGAAGATATATTTGAGACTGTGGTGATCGGTGTAAATCTCGCAACGTTTACCAAGAAGGTAATGTCGCCAGGTCTTAAGTGCATAGACTACGGCTGCAAGCTCTAGATCATGTGTAGGATAATTCTCCTCATGTGGATGCAACTGTCGAGATGCATAGGCAATCACATGCCGATCTTGCATAAGAATGCAACCTAGTCCCTGTCGTGAGGCATCACAATAGATAACAAAGTCCTTAGTGAAATCCGGTGGCACAAGTATGGGAGCAGAAGTCAAGCGTGTTTTCAATTACTGAAAACTGTGCTCACACTGTGGGGACCACTCAAACTTTTTATCTTTCTTGAGAAGTTCCGTGAGAGGTTTGGCCACTTTGGAGAAGTTCTCAATGAATCGGCGACAATAACTGGCTAGACCAAGGAAACTCCTAACTTGCTTAACTGTTTCAGGCGGAGTCCAATCAAGAACGGCCTGAACTCTCTCGGGATTGACAGCAATGCCCTTACCGGAGATCACGTGGCCTAGGTAGATCACTTCTGGCAACCAAAATTCGCACTTGGAGAACTTGGCATAAAGGCGGTGCTCTTTGAGTTTTCCTAGCACAAGTCTAAGATGTTCGGCATGCTCTTCCTCGTTCTTCGAGTAAATAAGGATATCATCGAGGTAAACCACGACGAACTTATCTAAGTACTCCATGAAGATCGAGTTCATCAAGCGAGAGAAAGTAGCTGGAGCATTGGTTAGACCAAAGGACATGACAATGTACTCGTACTGACCATAACGAGTGACAAAAGCTGTCTTAGGAATGTCCCCATTTGTAATCTTGATTTGGTGGTAGCCTAACCACAAATCCATCTTGGAAAAGACTGAGGATCCAGCGAGCTGATCATACAGGTCGTTGATCCTGGGGAGCGGATACTTGTTCTTTATCGTGACCAAATTAACAGGACGATAATCTACAACCATCCGGTCCGTACCATCCTTCTTCTTGACGAAGAGAATGGGCAAGCCCAGGGAGAAGAACTAGGACGGATGAAACCCTTTTGCAAGGATTCATCGAGTTGTTTCTTAAGCTCAGCTAGTTCTAAGGGTGCCATCTTGTAAGGTCTCCTAGAGATTGGAGCGGTTCCTGGGATAAGATCTATGACAAATTCTACATCTCTGTCAGGTGGAATACCTGGCAGTTCCTCTGGAAAAACATCCGGAAAGTCACGGACTACCGGGATATCTTCAAGGTCTGGAAGAGGGCTGGCATTAAGAGAATAGAGCTGGCGCTTTGCAACCCTAGTGGAGACGGTGACTATCTTGCCAGATGGGTGTGTAAGCTGAACAGACCTAGTGTAACAATCAATCTTGGCATAATGAGCTTTCATCCAGTCCATACCCAAGATGATGTTAATATCCGTAGACTTGAGGGCTATAAGTGACGCAAGGAACACAAGTCTGTCAACAAGGATTTCATTACCATGGCTTACACTAGAAGTTTGCCATTTGGATCCAGGAGTTTGAATTACTAGTGGAGAGGGCATATCACAAAAGGATATGTTGTGCAAGCTGGCATAACTTTCGGAAATGAAGGAATGAGATGCTCCGGTATCAAACAGAACCGAAGCTGGATGACAGTTGACAAGGAGTGTACCAAGAACGACATCCGGATCATCATGAGTGTCTTTAGCTGAGATGTGATGCACACATCCACGTTCAGTGGGAGCTGACTTGACACTAATCATCTTGCATGATGGCTTACCATGGCCAACAGACTTCTCAGGCTGGGGTGGAGCATAGTTGGTTTGAGAGCAGTCACATGCATAGTGTCCTGGCTCTCCGCATGTGAAACAAGTCCCTGAAGTAGGACGTGGACCCGCATTGACAAGCGGTCTACCAATAGGCCTGGGTGGAGCATGTAACTGAACTGGGTGAGGTGCCACACAAGATGGCCTCGGTGAATATCTGGGTGCAAGAGCGGAGTTCGGAACCCAAATCCGGCGCTTCTGCGAACTAGAACCGGAGAAAGAAACCAAATCACGGGTGTGCTTACGAGACTCCTCGTAAGTGAGCTGAGCTGTCTCCGCATTAATGGCCTTGTTCACAAGAGCCTGGAATGTATTGCAATGATGCAAGTGGAGATCATGACGCAACTTGGGGTTGAGACCCCTCCCGAACGTAGCCTGCTTCTTGGCATCCGTGGACACCTCTTCTGTAGCATAGCGAGCAAGGTTCTCAAACTCTCTGCTGTAAACATCAATAGCCATCTTACTCTGGGTGAAACTACAAAACTCTTCTCTCTTGCGATCAATGAGAGCCTGAGGAATGTGATGCTCGCGAAAAGCCTCAGTGAAATCTCTCCAGGTGGTTTTCTGGCCAGCTGGAAGCATAGCCTCATAGTTCTGCCACCAAATACTAGCAGGACCTTCCAGATGATAAGCAGCGTAGGTCACCTTGTTACTTTCAACTACGTTTGCTGAACGCAGCTTGTGTGTGATACTACGTAGCCAGTCATCTGCATCGAGTGGTTCAATGGAATGATGGAAGGTAGGTGGTTTCAGACCGATGAAGTCATGGATGGACACAAACTCTTTGTGCTGATGGGAGGTGTTCTCCTCAATACGTGCTAGCAAGCGGTTAGACTCACGCTTGTTCTTCTCAACCTCTAACATGAACTCTGCCAACGAAGACTGGTCGGGAGGATCCTCATCCCTACCATCTCCGTGGTTCCGGCTACGAGCAACAGAACTTCGGTTAACCGGCAACATTCTGAAGAACGAAACCAAGGAAAATAAGGATGGAATCAGCATCAACTATAGGATGCAGAAGGTAGCACAAGAATTTAGTATCTCTCAAACTCCTAGGACAAATTCCGGCAGCATAACGACAGTAAAATGCTCAAAATGAGACATCCTGCAAATGATGGGGTAGCATCAAACTCAACATCATCACCCAAGGTTCTGAGATATTACTAAACAGACTACACCGGAGGTACTCGAACTGGGATATGACTCTGATCAACCAATCCTAAGAGACTATGGAGTAGTAACACGTGATCCTGATAGACGGAAGAGAAAGCCTAGTTCCTTAACCCCGTAGGAAAGATAGGATGACTCAGATCAGAAGGCATGAGGCATAAGGAGTAAAAAGAGCCTTACGTTCCCTTCCACAATCAATTCCCCTATATAGCTAAAGAATTTCTAGACTCAACTTCGACCATGTTGGCTTGGAAATCCTACAGGCAGTCAGGCTCTGATACCAAAACTGTCGGGACCCCGATTCTAAGTCACACCGATCTAGCATGTAACACCTCATATCACTTTGCGTCCTCACGCACGGTATCCCCACGGGTGTCGCCTTACCATGGCCCGGAACCGTTTGCGCCTTTTGGCTCACGTATATGATAGTGTAGCTAGCATCCATATGACAGAGAACCCGGGCCGACATGGCTAGTCGTGAACCCAAAGCGGCACAGACCTATGGAGACAGGCATACATGAATCACATCGAGCATGTCGGTCAACAGCGTATGAATCCGGGCTGTAGCACTGGGCTAACAGGACTCTGGAAGTCACTGCGTGACATTTCCCCGAAGGGACAGACATCGGAACAAAGTGGAACACATGCCGGCCAGTCAAGTGTTCTGAGCAGTAGTGCTGGGCTAGCAGGACTCCGGTGAACCGGGCTGTAGCGGACTACTATGGCTCAAGGAAGCACTAGACTACATTTCCCCATAAGAGAGGCTGCCAAGGACAAACAACTAGATTGTCGGATCCCACACATAGCAATACACGTCACACGTACGCACAACATGCAAGTATGTGATGTACAACATGGCATCACAACATAACGCAACTCATACAGATAAAGGCTCAGAAGAGCCACATAGTATAAATACAAACATGGGTCACATGACCCATCATTTAGAGCATACAAGCAACGGAAGCATTACATGTCTGAGTACAGACAACTACAAAAGAAAAAGGCAGAGAAGCCTGACTATCTACATGTCCCTCTAAGGTACAAGATCGTAGTTGAGGTAACAAGCTATTCGTCGAAGTCCAAGCGGTACTACTAGTGAGACAGATGTCTCATGTGCAAAACATAAATAAAGCAAACGTGAGTACAAAGGTACTCAGCAAGACTTACGTCAGATCCTACCATACATGCATTTGTATCAAGAAGGTAATGTGGGGTTTAGTTGCAGCAAGCCAGCTTTGACTCAGTGGCTATCCTGTTCTACGACAATGAGAAACTTCTTTGAGGTGAGGCAGCGCACACGAGTCCACTAATCACCACATCAATACACTACTATGGATTCATCCCCGTCTCTCCTACGAGAAGGCCATCCATAGCACTCACACTTGTCTTGAGCATTTTAGAGTATCCACTTTAAGTTGTCTAGGTACCACGTAAGCATCCAAGAAGTCCATAACCGAGGACATGGCTATTCGAATAGATCATGATAACCCTGCAGGGGTGTACTTCATCACACACGCTCTCACCACTTATCACCATATACCCGTCATGTATCTCGGCAACCTTCAAGCGGAAGCCTGGTGAGGGTGTCGGCCACGACCTAACTAACCACGCAAGACTCTAATCTAGGTTTATCACCTATTTGGGTTCCATCCGCAAGGAGATCCGGCCGGGGTGTCGCTCACGGCCCCAAACGATGTGAGCAGGGTTCCCAAGCCCACCATCCGGGTGCCACTTGGTACACCATGCCACCTGTGCCTACTCTGTCCTGAGCCCACCCTGCTGGGTGCCACTCGGTAGAAAAATAGCACTACCTACAAACACCAGAAACTATTTGCAACTCCTGGACAGAGATCAAGGCAGTTAATAAGCCGAGAGAGCTTGGAGCGCCCGGAGCCCAATGTGTGGTAGTAGCTAGTCATTGGACAACTTGCACAGAACTCAGTTCTTAAGGACGGTCCCAATGAGAAAACCCACCATGTACTCCTACATGGCCTCTCACCGCTACCTTTACCAAATCGTGTTCACACGCTTAACTCTCAGCACCAGAACATATCATAACACTCCAATTCATTCCCGATGAATCAGACCTGACACAACTCTAAGCAATAGCAAGCATGGCATGGTAGAAGCACATTATGGCTCAAACAACTCCTACACATGCTAGTGGGTTTCAACTATTTACTGTGGCAATGACAGGTCATGCAGAGGAATGGGTTCAACTACCGTAGCATAAAGTAGTAGTTGAATCGTTGTTGTCCTAATGCAATAAATGAGAGCAGGAGCGAGAGAGTAGGATTTTATCGGAATGAACAAGGGGGGGTTGCTTGCCTGGTAGATCAATAGGGGGGCACTGCTCCAGTGATAGGTGCTCCCGAACACTTTCCGGAGCAGGACCTATCGAGAAGGAACGGTGTCGAAAATCAAACACAAGTATATGCAACAATATGATGCATGATCATGGCATGAATATGTGATGTTGTTTGAGTTAATGCATCTAGCATTTATTTAGTTGAGGTCCATTTGAACCAAGGGTTTAAATGCAACTCCAAAATAAGCTCTTAAATATGCCATAAGTGTGTTTTCATATATACAGCATGTATAGGTTGGTTTGTCATGCATGAAAATGGTACAGATGGATAGATTGAATTTTTCTGATCATTTTTCATATATAAATTATTTCAATCTGAGCTACGGTTGAATTTCTATGAATTTTTGAAGTTTTGAATATATTCTAGAATTTCCTGATTAATTTTAAACCAGAAAATGAGATATTGCGTCAGCATGATGTCATGCCTGCGTCAGCAGGTCAACGGAGCCGACCAGGTCAAACCTGACGTGTGGGGTCCACACGTCAGTGACCGGTTAGTTAATAGTGTTAATTAGATATTAAACTAATCCTAACAGAAACATTAGCAGGCCGGGCCCCACCTGTCATTGTCCCTCGGTAGTCAAATCTGGTCAACTGGGGGGGGTGGGTTAGTTAGCGCGGGTTGACCCGGTCAATCCCGCCGGTGTTTAGCCGCCGGCGAGGCCGAACGCGGCGAAGGGCTCGGGATCGTGTCTCCGGCGACCAAATGGGCCGCGGAGACCATCCCCGAGGAGCTGGTGCTCGCGCGCATCTAGTGGAGCAGTCGGGAGGCTGCGGGGGCGGCGGAGCTCGCCGGAGCAAAGCTCGCGGCGGCGGCCGGTGTTCGGGCGCGAGCGGGAATACGGCTGCGGTGTGCGAGGGCGAGAACGGAGAGGGGGAGGAGGAGGAGCAGCTCACGGCGATCTTGATGGGCTTGACGGCGAGCTCGGGGACGCGCTGTGGTCGATGGGGCGACGATGGGGATCCATGGCGGCCGGCGGTGAAGGAGACGACGGTGGCGACGATGGAGGCCGTCCGGAGGTGCGTGGCTCGACGAGGAGGTAGCAGGCGATGTGGCGAAGGTTCTGAGCATGGGGAGAGGGCGAGGGGGAGGCGGTGGCTATGGCAACGGTGGCCGGTGGTGATGGCAGCGCTTCGGGCGCGGGGAGAGGGAAAGATCCAGAGGAGGAGGGAGAGCGAGAGAGAGTGCGAGAGGTCCGGGGCGGCGCGTGGCGACGTTCGGGACGGCCAGGGCGTCGGGGGAGAGGCCAGGCAGGCAGGTGGCGTGGCCGGACGCGTGGCCGCATCCGCCGGGCGTGTGCCCCTGTCCTCCTGGCGCGAGGAAGGGGACGACTGGCACTGCCAGTCGGCTGGGCCGGCCTGTTGGCCACTGGGCCAGGCCAGGCTGCACAGGGAGGTAAGTGCAAGTGGGTTTTCTTCCCTTTTGCTTCTATTTTGTTTTTGTTTTCTATTTTCTGACATTTGTTTTGATTTAATAAAAATACTAAATCATTTTATTTTATTCTGTAAATTTTAGTAGGGACTAGTTGGACCACTCCAAAGCCCCTCACCAAAATTCAGAATTATTGGACAATATTTTATATATAATAAAATATTTATCCAACGCAAATAATTACTGGATTAATTCCAAATGCCCAAAATAAATACTTATGAGCTCCTAAAGATATTGGTTTGATTTTTATCTCTGTCCAATATTTTCAGAGAGCAACATGAACATTTTCTTGGACCTTTTTGGAGAAATTTTTATGTGGGTCATTTCCAGAAATAATTTCTGAGGGTTTCACAAATCCCCATTTCAAAATTAAATGAAATTTAAACATGATGCACACATGAAGGCTAGCCTAGGTCATACCATAACTAGGGATGTGACAACTCGCCCCCACTCGAAGAAATCTCGTCCCGAGATTCAGGAGTCGGCGGAAAGAAAGTGGGGTACTCAAGTCGAAGACGATCTTCACGCTCCCAAGTAGCTTCTCTCTAGGAATGATGCGACCACTGAACCTTGAGAAACTTGATGTTCTGACGTCGAGTGACACGCTCTGCTTGATCAAGAACGCGAACAGGGTACTCTCGATATGTGAGGTTATCTTGGAGATCAAGCGTTTCGTGGTCCACTCCGCGGATGGGATCCGAGAAGCAACGCCTTAGTTGAGAGACGTGGAAAACATCATGAACTCGAGAAAGATGTGGTGGTAGTTCCAACTGGTAGGCAACCTCTCCTCGTTTAGCGAGAATGAGAAAGGGACCAATGTAACGAGAAGCCAACTTGCCCTTGATACCGAATCGATGGGTACCCTTCAAAGGGGTAACCCGAAGGTAAGCTTTGTCGCCAATTTCATAAGCCACTTCCTTATGACTACGGTCATACAGGCCCTTTTGACAAGATTGGGCTGTTTTCAAATTCTCACGAATGATGCGAACTTGTTCTTCTGCCTCCTGGATCATATCCGGTCCAAAAAATTGTCTTTCACCGGTTTCTGACCAGTTCAAAGGTGTTCGACATCTTCGTCCATACAGAACCTCAAAAGGAGCTTTCTTGAGGCTGGATTGGTAGCTATTGTTATAAGCAAACTCGGCGAAGGGAAGACACTTCTCCCAATCCATACCGAATGAGATAACACAAGCTCTAAGCATGTCTTCAAGAATCTGGTTGACCCTTTCCACCTGACCACTTGATTGAGGGTGGAAAGCGGTACTGAAGGAAAGATGGGTGCCCATGGCAGTTTCGAAACTCTCCCGGAAATGAGAAGTGAAAAGACTACCACGGTCTGAATTGATCTCTAGTGGAACACCATGAAGTGACACTATTCAAGAAATATATAAGTCAGCGAGCTGACTAGCAGTGATACTCTCTCGAACAGGTAGGAAGTGAGCCACTTTGGAAAGACGATCAATGACTACGAAGATAGCATTATTCCCTCTCTTGGTCCTGGGAAAGCCGGTGATGAAGTCCATACCAACTTTATCCCATTTCCACTCAGGAATAGCGAAAGGTTGAAGGGTGCCAGCAGGTCTCTGATGCTCTGCCTTCACGCGACGACAAACGTCACAGTTAGCAATAAATTGAGCAATTTCTCTCTTCATCCTAGTCCACCAGAACCTCTGGCGTAGGTCCTGATACATCTTAGTACTACCGGGATGAATCGTGAGAGGAGATTCATGCGCCTCCTTAAGGATTAATTGTCGAAGATGTTGATTCTTGGGAACCACCAAGCGACTCTCAAAGAAAACAACACCACGATCATCTATAGAGAAACTACCACCAACTCCTTTGTTAATGTTTCTCTTGATCCGGGAAATTCCCGTATCCTGCTTCTGAGCAGAGATGATTTGATCCACAAGAGTAGGTTTCGCCACCAAGGTAGAAAGGAATCCGTGAGGAGCAAGGTGGAGGATAAGCTTACATAATTCCTCATGGAGAAGTGGTTGGCCCTGCTGCAACTTGAGATTGTTGCAATAGGACTTACGACTTAGGGCATCAACCATGACATTCCCCTTGCCTGGGGTGTAGGTAATCCCTAAGTCGTAATCTAAGATCAACTCCAGCCAACGTCTTTGCCTAAGGTTCAAATCTGGTTGGGTGAAGATATATTTGAGACACTGGTGATCGGTGTAAATCTCGCAACTTTTACCAAGAAGGTAATGTCGCCAGGTCTTAAGTGCATAGACTACGGCTGCAAGCTCTAGATCATGTGTAGGATAATTCTCCTCATGTGGATGCAACTGTCGAGATGCATAGGCAATCACATGCCGATCTTGCATAAGAATGCAACCTAGTCCCTGTCGTGAGGCAT